>NC_089725.1:31854523-32114523 GCF_035083965.1 Branchiostoma lanceolatum | reverse complement strand
ACACTTGTCCTAGTATTCTTGAAAAGCAAGAAAATCGACAAACGCATCAACCATGAGGTTTTCTTATTGGTTGGTATTGGTGTTTCCAGTCAGCTGGTCCCAGTCTGGCCAATAGCGGTCCTTGATGCGGTTGCAGTAGGCCAGCAGGTTAGGACAGTCCACAGTGACAATCCTGTGTAGGTAGGAGTCTGGCGCGGTCCAAACTATCTCTGACAGCTGACCGAACACTGCTGCATCCACCTCAGTAGGCTCATCTCCCATCAGATAAGGTTTAGCACCTGATGTAGAGAAACAAACATATGATAGAATGGGTATGATATGCCACCTCACTGTTCTGAGTGCGCAAATGCAAAGTGAGATGCATTGTGGTCTATGGTCAAATTTTAAGGCCCCTAACTCGTAAACAATGCTTTGTTCTTTGTCTAGTCGTCTTGGCCACATATTCGTCTCAAGGGCCTTAACATCTGACCTTACCCACAATCCCCTGCACTATGAGGTTTATTTTTGCTTACCGTGTCAAGGTCACAGAATGATGCCATGCGCGTACATAAAGTAGCATGGCCAAATTGATCAAAGACTAGGTAGAGAGTGTAAAGTGAGAGCAGTCAAACTGCGCTGCGCGGTGTAGAAAAATGCCGGCTTGAGAAAGTGTGATTTGGATTGAGAATGTTTTCCAGGTCGTGTATAAATGCACCTTCTTACGGAAGTACCTGCCGGGGTTAGCCTGACGAATCGCGCTCCTAGTGTCCAGCCGGTTTCCGTAACCGCCTTTAACCCTTGGGTGGGGGTCAGTAACCTCCGGCTGAGAGCTTGTGTGAATACAAGCTACTGCCGGGGTGAGCCAGCTGCGGATCTATTGACCTCCGCAGTGGTGCGCTTTTTCAAAGAGGGTGTGCAAAGCCGATACTAGTAGGCAGACAGAGTTTAGTGTGATTTTTTAAAGATATTTTGTAGGTTGCACCCTGAACAGAAAGACATTTTTTTTAAATAGTACACCCTACTATCAATATATACTCATCGCGTCGAAGCCAGTCATCTTGTGGCCCATAACTATAGAAATCCCCATGGGATGTACGTATCTTTCATACTGTTATCAACCTACTGTTATCAACCTACTGAGCCCCCTCCCCCCAAGAACCTTAAACAATCCAACGTTACCGATGATAAGTCAAGTACTGATTAACTAGCTACTGCACTCATTATCGGTACTTTAAATGTCACTGTACATACAAATTTGCAGATCTTAAAAAGAAAGAAGTTTATAGCAGAATATTCTAACTTGGATCAAAAATGAAGAATATTTGATTTTGTACCAAGAAAGGTTGAGATAGCCTTGAGATCCTTCTCTATGATGCCTTCAAGGTCGTCCTTGGAATGGCGGCCAATGCCGTGAGCCATCAGCTTCTGCTTCGTGTTGCTTCTTATGCGTCTCATGAAAAGCATGGCGATCCAGGGAATCTCGAACAGCTCCTGCAACTTGTCAAAGTTATCTATCCACCTGTATTGGGTAAGACCCCTACATAGATAGCAAAACGTATAGTCAACTCTTTTATAAAACGAGATATTGTATTGACATATTCACCCATTCTTACAAACAATAATTACACTCTTCGTTCTAAATCAAATTAAAGAAAAGAAAACAAATATATGTTAACTCTACATATGCTAACATCATAACACACCAGCCTTTCTGCCTGGCGTTCCACTGTGTATTGTCTTGTTGCAATTTTTGATAAAGAATAAAGAATATCATAACAACATTTTTGCCGGCATCGCTTGATACACTCGCCAACTCTTCAGATTCGCTTCGAAAATGTAGGAGGACGAAAAGAGGAGGAACGCTGGCTAGAAATTTACAATGACTGGCATGGTTTTGACAGCTAATGTTTATAAAATAAAGCCAGAAACCTTGACTCGAATTCACAGATATTTCTAGTCACATAGAAAGGATATGGCCATTTCGAAAGACAAAGTACAGTCTGAATTTTCCTTTTTCAATTTGGAAACCCACTGATTTTAGAAAATGACGATGAGGAAATTGTAGAGGTCTTATAATAGTAGCTTGAGACATTGCACCTCATTAATCTCTGTTGTTGCCTAACATTTTAAGCAAGTATCAAGCAAGGGAATAAGTCAAAGGATTGCATTTCACTCGCTAACATTCATGCGTACGGTGTGTACAAAAGCAAAACTTTTTCTCTAAACCTTCTGTTTATGTTTATCTTCTTGTTCTGTATTTGTTAAACTATCTTAAATTTTCAATTTTGCGGAGTAGGATACCATCTTATAGCTACTAAAACGTACCAGTACGTGTTCTCCTCCACCATCTTAGTGAATGCCCTGCTGACGGCCTTGTCTGCGTCACTCAGGGACTTGTTCAGGTCCACGCCTTTCTCCCTGTTCAGGAACTCCAGGATGAGACCAGAGTCTCCCATGGCTTCACCGTTGTACTCTATCCACGGGATCTTCCCCTGTGAATTCAAAATGTAGAAGTTCAGCAATAATGTTTTTTCTAAAGATAGTAAGCCAAACAATGTAGCATATTTTACGAAGGAAATTCCCGATTGTGCCAGAGTATATTTGATAGGATTTAACTCATTGTATATCACTCTGACTTGATTTGCTAATTTGTAAAAAAGCAATGGAAACTATGTCGGCCGTATATCATAAGGAATACCTCTCCTAGCCATGCACAGCTATACTGCTCTATCTTAAATATTCACAGGTAGACCGTCCTAAAAAACTCGTTCGCTCACTGACTTACTCATTCACACATTCATTCGCTCACACACACACACACACAAACATACATACACACATACACATATATATATACATACACACACACACACACACACATACACACATACACACACAAACGCACACACACACACACACACATACATACATACACACATACACACAAACGCAAACATACACACACACACACACAAACATACATACACAACCAAAGAAATGTATACTTCGCCAAAAATAGTTACTCAAGCAAGTGGATAAAATTTTGAAACAGACGTTTCAGACAGCACCCGTTATCTTTCGTCAGTGACTAACGATATGCACTGCCAACCACCCCCCACCCCCGGACGAACAGCATATAGTTACTGTACTTAAACAACAGTAGCTAATTGAACTTGTCTTTAATTAATCTTCTTTTGAAGACTACGTCAAGACGTCCTAAACTGTCTTAACTTCATTAACATATCTATTCAGAGTTTTGGTATGAATATACTTTTCCCGTCCTTATCGTTAGTCACTGACGAAAGACAGCGGATGCTGTCTGAAACGTCTGACTGTTTCATAATCTTATCCAGTTCCTTGAGTAATTATTTTTGTCGTATCTTACTACCTGTATGTCTAACCTTCATCAACAAATGTATACTTCACTCCCTTTTGGCAAAGTAAAAAGTATACAAACCTTTGGACCCATACTCCTCCCATATATTGGTTCATACGGAATACCTGTTATACGCAGATATGTCTCCAGTTTCATCCCAAACGGAGTCAGACACGGGATTGCCTTCACAGGCGGAGTTACGTGGAAGTACACTTTTCCTGGGTGACGGTAACAAAAAAGGGAGAACCCAAAATCAACATGATCGTAAGGTAATGAAATCCTACCTAATTAAGTTCTCACAAGCATATAACGTTAACCAAAAAGCCCTATACCTAATTAAGCTCGTGTTTCAAAGGTACGGGTATTGCTGGGTCTATCTCCTAGTGATAGTTAACTTGAAGGGACTGAAAGCTTTCAAATACGTCAGCATAATGATCTAGGATCTTTTCTAATCCAGATTCCATTGGTAGCGTAGATGGTTTAATTTTATGAGAGCAATGAGGTATTGACTGATTGTTTGGCACTGATGGTTTGAAACTCTCTAGTCTGTCTCTTCCACAACACACTCAGTGGGTCTGTGCCATGGTCTAAAAGTTCTGACTCATGGCATCAACAAGCTAAATAGTTGTCCTATTCGTCGGCAATTTTGCGTACAAAAGCTTTCGAACATCTAAACAAAAAAAAGTCATTAAAAAAAAGGTCAGATATCCGCTATCACAGCTATCACAGCATCAAAGCTGTCGACAAAACAAAAAAGGCAAAGCAGCATTCAAAGTCTCTGACAGGAAACGTCTGTCTTCATTCAATGCGAACGTTCTTGAGAACGTTGACCTTTGACACGGATTTCTATGCCACCGGCAGGTGTAGTTCAAGTTGCCGTGAAAATGTAAATCCACAGTCAGTCTGCTTACATTACCTTACTAATAGTAGAGGTAATTTACAGGGTACACATGGTCACACACCATGAACACTACCAAGTGCCCATGTCATTCTCTTAGCTTCAATTTTCTCCAAAATGGAAGTCTCAATCGCCAAGTTTGTTTACGATATCTGAGGATTAGACTGTAAAAACTTTCCGTGCTTGGCATTGCCACAGCGTAATGTGAACGCAGGGCGATAAACGTTTACTCTCTCTCTCTCAGCCTCGATCTATGAAGCCCCTATAAAAGACCAAAGCAAATCAGACGGCAACAATGACAACCTACCAGAGGTGGCAGCCGCCATTTTGATCGCCTGTAGCACCCGGAATTGGGCACCTACAGTTGCTAGGGGCGGGTGCGGTTACGGTTCGACAGGTACTGGGCGTGGCGTAGGCACTCTGACCCTGACCCCAGCAGAGATCTTGTTTCTTGTAAGGGATAAATTTACGGTACGCAACAGGCGGCAGTTGATACTTGTTACAGGTTTGACATAGTCAAAGCCTGTATTGTTTTCGTAGGATTTTGTGATCACGTGGTCACGTAGCGTTTTAGCTTATTCATGACATCATCTACTGATATGTCAATATTAATCATTGTCATTCATTTGTGGTTCAAGCCTATGATCTATGCCTGGTAGCCTTCCTTCTATAGTATATGTACCACAGACTTAGCTGGAAACTTTTGTTTGTGGGCTAACACTGTACCTGAAAATGCAGTTGAATTGATGTTGGATAAAGATTAACCAATACTAAATTTGTATCAATTAATAGGCAGGAGAATAAATCTTTTTTGCTATATTGACTAAATCCATGTTGTTACATAACTAACATAGATACTTGATGTATACATGTTTTGTTCTGTCTTTGATCGAAGGCAATTAACATATTAATGGCCGACTTTAACACCTCACTGGTGAAGGATAGGTGTCATATCTACTTATCATTATCATCATTATGTGTATTATGCTAATAGGGGCTCATTTGCATAATTTATACAGAAACTTGATACTTCCCCTTTAGTAAATGCTACAGATGCCATATTAGAGGTGATTAAAGTTTTAGGAAAGGCGAATACAATGGAATGTGTGGTATGCTAATGATGCCCTCATTTCCATAATTTATGCAAAAGCTCAATATTTTCCTGCCAGTAAATGCTACAGATGCCATATTGGAGGTGTAGTAGGTAGCTTTAGGATAGTCGATAAGAATGGAGTATGCATTATGCTAATGTGGACACAATTTGCATAATTTATGCAGAAACTTCATATCTGCTTTAGGGTAAATGCTACATATGTCATATCAGTGGCGTGGGTAGCTTTAGTGAAGGTGAATACAACGGAATTTGTGTTATGCTGATAATGATCAAATTTGCATGATTAATGTAGAACGTTCATATCAAAATGGTAGGGGCTTCATATTGGACATATAAGAAACTTGAATAAACAATGATGCTGTTTCATACCTCCTTTATTAATGGAGAGAAATATTCTGCATTTTCTTGAAAATATTGCCTCACTTGTTATGATCATAATGACATGAAGTTTATGGAAATGAGAAAGTAATTTACATATGAATGTCAAAAATCAGAAAATGCTGTAGCACTTTTGTAGCAAAAAGGATGAACAAAACTAAACACATGCACAGACTATGGTATACCGAATAGTAGATTCTTCATTTTTGTCCTTTCATACCTTTGATTTTGGGATTGACTTTGGCATTCTACAACATTGGTACCCGTTTTCGAAAAGATATTATTTGACAATTTATATTAGAGCATGCATTTTGTCATTTTACAGCTGCAGACAGAACAGACGAAAATTGATGCGCGCCTGGTATATGGGATGTCATTCATGTAATCAAATCAACATGGCCTTGCTAATTATTGTCACCAAAAACTACTTTTAATCTCCGAGGAGGAGGGTACTCGCGGCGGTTCAAAGTCGGCGGTATGTGCCTTTGACCATGGATAAGCTTAGTTGGTGCAATGGCATTATTATCTCTATATAATGTCCTTGGTTTGTGTTAATTAGCCTAGTATTGTCTTCTTCATAGGTAAACCTGTCTGGATTTGCAGCTAGCGCAAATGCTTAACTCTAGTCAATTTTTGGACCTCTCTTGTGCATTCTAATATAACTTTAAAAGTGTTGAAGCTTCTCGCTTTGGTGTCCTAGCTTAACCATGTAACGTTAAATCCCTACAGGCGAAATACTACTGTAATGTACTGAAGTACAATTGTCCTGCTACCGCAAAATACCAGTTAGTCTTGTGACAGTACATGAGCGACACCTGTCAACAACAAGCTGAAGTGCAGCTCCGGGTTTCCCGCCATGTCTATCACGTGACCCAGTAGTTTCGAGACGTGCGCAAAACTCAGGAACCGGAACTGACTGAACGCGTTGTCCAACATTCCGCAGCCGGCAAAAACGCCCAGAAAACATCGAAATTTGGACGATTTGGGGGCACAGCCATGCCGAAGAGAAAGGTAAAATATCTCTTGTGTTCATATGAACCCTCAGAGGTGGTTGTACAGCAGATTTCCAAGCATTTTCGTCTGACGAAAGCAAATCACGATCGGCGATCGATCGGAACTCTGCCACGGTATGGCTTCCCTGTTGTCTGTTTTCATTCCTAGCATGTATGGTATGGCAGAAATCGTCAGACAGAATCGTGCACCAGGTATTTTCCTGTCATGGAATGTGCTAGGCTTGGATCTGAAGCTACAAAATAGCAAGAAAATATACAAGCCCTCTTGTAGTGACCGCTCCTGTATTTTTTGGGGGAGCGCCGCTGTTGTTATTTCTTTGTGCCAGCAGTGGCATAGTTTTCTTGGGGAAGGTCACCCGGCCATGGCGGTAGGGTATCAGCAGGGCCGCGCAGGTTCGTTCCGCATGCAGACAACGTACTGTCTCACCACCAAGTGTCTGGAACCTGTCGTGGCGGATAGCGCGCGCTGTGTATGGGATTGAACACCCCTGTGGTTGATAATGGTTCGCTCCGGTGGTCAAAGGTCACGCACTGGCTGTACTATACATTGGGCGAGTTCATTTCATTTGTAGGGATTTATTTTCTGCTGGACGTGTTACTGTAGAAATAGTAGAGATGTTATTCCAGTTTATGCTTTTGCTCACAGTCTTGATATTTTAACTATCGTAGTAAAGGTGTGACTGAAGAAAAACACCTGTATTATTATTTTTTGTTAAATTTGAAGTTGCACTTGCAGAGTATACTGATAGGTGGCTCTCCTGAGCTTTGAGGAGTTTGAAATACCCATTTGTGACCTGCAATTCAGAGACAAATGTCTAAGATTGCAGAAAAAGAATCAACAATTTGACACAGCCCAGTTTTATAAAGCTTATATAGATATGTTATGGTAACATGTCAAAGTAAAGGCGCCTAAGAAGAAGTTAGGGACCTTCATATTTGACCTTACTCATATGCATTTCAAACTGTATACCCAGTTATATCCTGTGTTCCATGCCTGTTTGTTTCATGGCTCTAAAATTCTCCCCTGAACACCAGAGCAACAGACAAGAACTGTTTGCATGTTGGGGGCGTTCACCTCGTGTATGTGCATTTCAAACTGACCCAGCTTGCCTTCCACGTCCCCTGCTTCTGTCCTTTGCCGCAACTCTAAATCATCAACATCCCCCCACCCCCATCCGTTATAACATTTGCTCCAAAATCCTTCCCCAGCACAGCACCAGAAGCAATAGCAACTCTGAGTATGCCTTCACCACCAAGGACAACGACTGGTTCCCCCCTCTTAATTTTTGGATGCCCTGTCTATAAATCATCGCTAAAATCCTGTTTTCTCTCCCCAGCGCCAGACCAGAAGCCAGAGCAGCTCGGAGTCGGACTTCACCACCGAGGACTCGGACGCTTCCATCGATGTGGAGTCTGACGACAACCCGGGGAGCCGGCGCGTCACGCGGGGGAGCGCCAAGAAGCTCAGCCAAGGTGAGACTCACAACAGTACCCGCAGGGAAGGGCTGTCTACGGGACCTGTCCCTCCGTCCCAGGACGGGAAAATGTATTTCCGTAAGCTTGAAGTGACAGGTTTAACAAGAAAAATTAACAACATGGGCTCCCAAGTAATGATCTGGACAAAAAAAATCAAAGTTGGAGACAGCCCTGATCTATGTTTTGCAGTGATGAATTAACCATTCATTCATTCATAATGCTACCCAAGGACCCGTTGTGCTTGGTATTTGTGGTACAGATTAAGTGTGGAATAAGGCTTTTGATTTTTATCCATAACATAAGAACTGATTGAACACAGTTTCTAAAACTAAAAGACGTAGACAGTAAGAAAGTAAAGATAATCTTGCATGCTGTAGAAGCTAACCGTGGCGTCTAAACTACCACAGGTGCCAAGCCTGGACAGAACAAGGGCTCCTCTCCGTCAAACCAAAAGCTTCAGACTGCTCGAAAGCTTTTCCAGCAGTCTAGGCTTGCCGGGAAAACCGCCGCCGAGTCTGCAGCCAGGAAAACCCCCGCTTTACCCGTCACACTGTCCCGCACCGCCGGCCCTGCACGCCGTAGGTCCATCCAGCTAAAGCTCTCCCCTTCTAGCCTCCTCCTTAGACGCCCCAGCCCAGGAAAGGCAGCACCCAAACCCCCAACACACCCTCCCGGCATGAGGAGGCCCCTGCATGCCGGTAGAGGTGGGGTGAAGCTCGGTAGAGGTAGAAATTTGCAGGCCACTCCGAAGAGAGGTGTGAACGGACGACTCAGCCCAGGAAAATCTGCAGCTAGATCCCCCAAAGATCTGCTCAAGAAACTCACAGGTAGATCTCCCGAATCCCCTCGAAATCTGCTCAAGAAGCCGGCAGGTGGATCTCCAAGATCTCCCAGATCCCCCGTTGATCTACCCAAAAGATCCACTGCTGGATCACCCAGATCCCCAGCTTCTCTTCCACGCAAATCCCAGGCTAGATCCCCTAATAATATGTTCAAGAAGTCCCCAGCTAGATCGCCACGATCCCCCAATGGCCTGCCAGGAAAATCCACAGCTAGATCACCAAGATCCCTCAATGGCCTTCCAGGGAAATCCCCAGCTAGATCCCCAAGATCCCTTAAAGGCCTGCCAGGAAAATCCCCAGCTAGATCCCCAAGATCCCTTAAAGGCCTTCCAGGAAAATCCCCAGCTAGATCTCCAAGATCCCTCAATGGCCTTCCAGGGAAATCCCCAGCTAGATCCCCACGATCCCTCAATGGTCTGCTGAAGAAATACCCCGCCAGATCCCCGAGATCCCTCCTCGCTCTGCCCAGGAGATCCCCTGCTAGATCCCCCGTGGGCCTGAGCCGGAAACGCCGCCGATCTGTATGTGCAATATCTCTCTCCGCAGGTGATGGGGCGGAGCAGGCGGAGCGGCTGGAGGAGTACGGTACCCGCTCCCGGTCCTCCCTCCTCCACCCCAGCCAGCGTGGCGGCACAGCCGGCGGGTCCCCCACGCGACACGTTGCCAAGGCGACGTCCTCGGAGTCGGAGTCAGAGGGCCTGGCGGTGGAGGATGCAGGGCGGAGGAAGGGGCTGAAGAGGACGGCCAAGGCGATGAGTTACTACGGCTCGCCGCCCAAACGGCACCACCTGGGGGAGACCAGGTGCCCCATGCCGGGGTGCGACTCCATGGGTAGGTCCCACAGTGTTATGTTCATTCCTAGGTACACACTAGCACACTAGGTGCTAGACTCAGTACATTTGCTAGGCACAGTGCAGGCGCAGTACAGGCGCAGTACAGGTGTAGGATACTATGCAGGTGCAATACAGGTTTAGGATGCCGGGGTGCGACTCCATGGGTAGGTCTTAATGTTCCACACATTTTAGGATACCTGTAAACACAGGCTAATGGACTGTTTTCGTCGAACACCATATCGAACATAGAGAACCCCTTGTACCATTCCCGACACCTCTGTCAAAAACATGCTAGTACTAGTAGTAGTAGGACAGAAATGGCAGGTGTTAAGGAGAGCCCAGGGCTCAAAATACTGGGTGCATGTGCACCTGTGTGCACACTAAATTCTAGTTGACTGGGGGTGTACAGCTTTAGTAAGATATTTGTGTAGGGATTTGCTGACGTTCTACTTCAGCGTTCGAAATACCCGTCTGCAATCTGCAAAATGCATAAAGATTTTCAAGATTGCAGAAGAAAAATTAAACAATCTGCAATTTTGCAGAAGAAAAAAAACAGACTCGGGATTCAATGGCTCTCAATTCAGGAGATTATAATTTATATACACTTACTAGTAAGCAAACTAGCGGCGCTGTAGATATAAACTGAAACCCACACCGTCGCGCAAGATGGCGGCGTTTCGGTGCGTTCCGACTGCCTGGTGCTACTTGAGGTCATTTTTTCGGCCCTTTCCGTGATAACCTCGGAGACGAATCATGTGAGAAAATGTCAAATTCGTGCATTTCCGTCAACCCTCGCTAATCTCCGCGGTCACGATCTCGAGGTCGGCAAAAGTCGGGAAAACAATTCCCGTATGTTTCTAGTATGTCGCAAGCATGCGATTTCTTCGGGGCCTGAACTCGGGACATGGGCGCGATGACAGAAGGAACGAAACGGTGGCTGCTACATTAGTCCGTGGTCCTTCAAGCCCAGATGGCAGCGATGAAGTTGAGAACTACTCAGATAGATCTAGAGCACCGCCTTGCGTGGAGAAGGCGCGACATTTCCTCCTGTGCCGAGACAGTGGGGAGGGGGGCGCCCACGTGAACAACAATAACATCCCCGGGCCGTCTTGAGGGCCGGTTGTTCGAACTCGGAGTCCGATGTTTAAAACCGATAGCAATTTTTCAAATTCATAAAAAATAGAATTACGCAGAGGGCAAGGTTTGCGTGAAGTTTCTTTATTTTGAATTTTTCATTATTTTATTATTGAATAGATACGCTTTTGCTGTTGCAATTTTCGCTATTCATTTGAATATTTTTCACGCACATGTATGTTATTCCTGTTTCAAATTTTGCTAGTAAGAATTAAAGATAGAGTGAGAATAAAGAATAACAGCAATGTTGCAAAGCTAGATATGATGTAAATATAAGTATATATAGGCATTATCAAGTTGAGAAGGTGTCGTGTGTATTTGCAGAAAATATTTTCAAATTGCAGAAAAATTTTTTGACATTCTGCAATATTGCAGAACACTGAAAAAAAGTATTTCTACCACTGTACTTTATGTTGTGCACTCAGAATTCTTTCAGTGCACCTTAATGTTTAGCCCCGATGCCCCTATTCCTAGAAATGAATTTCGAGGTCTGCCTTTTATTATAATTCATATTTTGGGAAATCTAAACTGTTCCTGTGATGCTTTTCCCGACAGGCCACTTCACTGGAAAGTTTGAGACCCACTGGACGCTGTCTGGCTGCCCGCTGTACCACAACTTGACTAAGGAGGAGTGTAAGGTAAGACACTTTCACTCTCACAAGCTCACTAAGGAGGAGTGTAAGGTAAGACACTTTCACTCTCACAACCTCACTAAGGAGGAGTGTAAGGTAGGACACTTTCACTCGCACAACCTCACTAAGGAGGAGTGTAAGGTAAGACACTTTCACTCTCACAACCTCACTAAGGAGGAGTGTAAGGTAGGACACTTTCACTCGCACAACCTCACTAAGGAGGAGTGTAAGGTAGGACACTTTCACTCGCACAACCTCACTAAGGAGGAGTGTAAGGTAAGACACTTTCACTCTCACAACCTCACTAAGGAGGAGTGTAAGGTAGGACACTTTCACTCGCACAACCTCACTAAGGAGGAGTGTAAGGTAAGACACTTTCACTCTCACAGGAGTGTAAGCCTGTAAGGTAAACCAAGATTTGAATATGTTTTGTAATGTGTGGCGAGCGACACCAGCCTTGGCTGCCTGGTGCTCTACATTCTGTTTATTTTATTTTATTCGCATATGTTTTCAGAGTATTAGGCAGGAAGCTTAATTAAGCTTATTTGAAGCCTTCTACTCAAAACATACAAAAAGAGACATAATAACATACATAAATACAGAATGGATAAAAGGAAAATGACAATAGACAATACAAGTTGGTATCTATCAATAAATGAATCTGCCTGTACAATGTATGTAAGTATGAACTATATCAAATATTTTACAGTTTTGTAAGTATGAGAGTGACGCAGAACCGCGTAACAGAAAAGAACACAATGAACTGTCGTTAAGTAGTTGAAGGTCAGTTATGTTGGAAAGGGATGATAACATAGTACTTCTTTGGGTGGTATAAAGTTTACAGCGTAGGAGGTAATGTTCGGTTGTTTCACAATAATGACCACATTTACATGTGGGACAATCTATACAATGTTCTACATTCTGTTGTGTTGTTGCAATTTGAAAGAAATGATAAATAAGATTAGCTACTTTCACAAACATTGCACAACAGCTTTGAACACGAGCAGCTTTAGCGTACTAGAGTTTGTGTCTTTCTTGTGCCCTTGTAAAAGTGAGACTCAAATTCCTCAGTCCACTCATGTGAAAGTTCAGCTTCAGTTAGGGACATCCTCTATATGATGATTGATAGGACGTAAAGCCAGAGGTCCTGTGTTTGAGGAGAGCTACACCTCGAGCATGTAAAAGACCCAACCACACATCATTAAGAGTAGGAATTGCTTGATGCATAAGAGTAAGAGTCCATCCTGGTGTGAGTAGACGAGACTCCAGTCTGGTCTTGTGCAGCTTGTACTCAAGATACAAAAGCTGGTGTGTCACCCCTTGAGGTGTGTTACAAATCATACGATACAAACAAACAAATAAACAAACAAGTGTTGTTGTGGTTGCCACAGGTTCGAGCGGTGGACAGGGAATCAAAACAGAAAGTTCGGGACAAAATCAAGAAGGAGGTTATGGACGAGGCGCACATGGCCCTTAGAAACCCTGTAAGTGTAAGTTGAACCTGACATGAATAATAACTCCTCCTCCTCTCTCCTCTCTGCAGCTCACAACTAACTCTCTCCTCTCAGCCCTCTAATCTAGTGAGAAAGTTACATTCTTTTGAGTTTAACTAACCTACATTAACCTTCTCCCTGCTGCCTAACTCTGTAACCATTAGGGAATTGGGTGCCAAACAGCTGCTTCAGTGTGCTAAAGTTTAATTCTTCCTTATGTATTTTACCAACTCAGTTGAACTTTCTGCTAACCAACAGGCTAGTTTGGTGTGGTGATTATAGCCCTGTCAGTAATGAGTATAACCTGGTTAGCCATAAATGATGACACTGAATGATGTCTCCTCCCAGAGTCCCACCAGGAGTCAGAAGGAGTACAAGGAGAAGGTCAAGGAGCAGCGCAAGGTCAAGCCGGTCATCTCCGAGGAGCAGAAGGAGAAGGCCAGACAACACAAGTAAGCTTTTTCTTCTTTCTTCTTTTTTCCTTCCTCAAGAAAGTCAATTGTCACCACATATCAGGAGACATCTAGGTTACAGGGTACATGAATAGGACTGCGACGGCATCTCATCTTCTCAAGTAGAGCTGTGTACCGGTACACTGTACCGGTACAGTACCAGTACAATCAATTAGGTACAAGTCCAAAATACCTGAACCCTGCTGGACCCGTACTGCACCGGTACTGGACCGGTAGTAATCAGGTCAAGCCTGACTCAGGGGATGGTCACTTTGACAGCTAAAATTACTATGAAATTACCGTGGCAGTGCACTAAAGCCACATCTATACTATACTCCAGCACATGAAATACATTTGCTAGGCTGGAGTCAAGTTTTCATCTGTGTTTTCATAAAAATAATACCTAGCACAATTAAATATTATGTTGTTACCAGTTCAAACATGCTTTTGTCCCTATTGAAAATCTACCGTTTTCCGAACAAGTAGTTTAGGTACAGGTTCAGGTCCGTACCTGTACCTAAACCCGTGTACCTGTACCTGTACCTAAAATTTGTTTAGGTACACAGCGCTATTCTCAAGTCAGAACACCATGATTGAGACCAGCTTTATTGCTCACTAAGACTGAGGACTAACTGAGCCAATAGGAGAAGTAGAGGTTATGAAGGCTGCTAGTTGAGAATATTCCCTGCCACATTTAGACCGGAATGTTTTCGATCCACACTCTTGCTTGGTTTCTTAGTATGTCCAATAGACGAAGTACCTGTAAAACATTCACCTGTAATAATACAGTTGGCTAGAATGTCTATTTATGCTTTCGTCATCACTCATTTTAATGTTGACAGTTTCACAGTACAACTAAAGCTGGCTACATGAAGAGTTGTACTGGTTCACTAAAAGGACAAAAGTCTATAAAGCTGTGTTAAAAGACAAGCTTACAGTGTTGAAGATACTTCTTTTCTAGATTTTGTGCGAAAACTTGCTGAAGTTTATTGTTGTTGACAGTATTCTGTTGTTGTTGACAGGAAAACCCACGAGAACAACCGAGAGCCGTTGTTAGAAGGGCTGACGTCACAGTACGACCTGGAGCTGTTCAGAGAGGCCCAGGCCAGAGCTGCTGAGGACATGGTAGGTCACGACCCCTAACCCTGACCTCAAACCCCATCCCTAACCTGTTCAGAGAGGCCCAGGCCATAGCTGCTGAGGACATGGTAGGTCACGACCCCTAACCTTGACCTCAAACCCCATCCCTAACCCCTGACCTGTTCAGAGAGGCCCAGGCCAGAGCTGCGGAGGACATGGTAGGTCACGACCCCTAACCCTGACCTCTAACCCCTGACCTGTTCAGAGAGGCCCAGGCTAGAGCTGCTGAAGACATGGTAGGTCACAACCCCTAACCCCAGACCTCTCACCCCATCCCTAACCCCTAACCTGTTCAGAGAGGCCCAGGACTGGCAGGAGTCAAATATTGTTTTTACTGGAGTGTCTGTTTGTGAGGGTGTTCAGATACTGCTATTTTTGTCTGTGAAGTCCGGCATGTCTGATTGTCATGTTTTGTTGTAGGAGAAGAACGTTCCCTGCGTTGAAGCCGAGGTTCAGCAGGGGGCGCTGTTCGAGGCGGGGCTGAAGACGATCCAGTT
Organism: Branchiostoma lanceolatum; assembly: GCF_035083965.1. Lineage (NCBI taxonomy): Eukaryota > Metazoa > Chordata > Leptocardii > Amphioxiformes > Branchiostomatidae > Branchiostoma > Branchiostoma lanceolatum. Next base: position 32,099,266 of record NC_089725.1, on the reverse strand, counting down.
CGGGCGGTTTGAGCTGGACACCTGGTACTCGTCGCCCTACCCGGAGGAGTATGCGCGCCTCCCCAAACTCTACATCTGCGAGTTCTGCCTCAAGTACATGAAGAGCGCAACCATCCTCAGGAGACACATGGTGAGGATGGCCCGCTAGTTTATCCTTCTTCCTGCTGCTGTAACAGGGCTGTCTCCAGGATCCGTCCCTCCGTCCTGGGACGGAAATTTGCTGTTGGAAAGGAAAAAATACACCCTTTCCGTCCCAAAGTCTGAACTCTATGACTTGAAATTGATAAAAATGTGCCTTTATAAGCTTAAAATCAATGACAAATTCAAAACATTGGCTCCCAACCAACCAATGAGTGGGACTGAAAAAAATTCAAAGCTGCTCTGTAACTGAGAGAATAGCCTTGTTGAGTTGTCCTAAGTACACTAAGAGCGCAACCATCCTCAGGAGACACATGGTGAGAGGAAGGAGCATTCTGGAACAAATAGATTCATTTGCTTTTGCAGTTGTTTTATTTAGTGGTAGGAGGAAAAGTGTGTATGGAGACACCCCCTGTAACAGTTCATTTACACCCCTCCCCCAGGCGAAGTGTGTGTGGAGACATCCCCCTGGAGATGAGATCTACAGGAAAGGCACCATCTCCGTGTTTGAAGTGGACGGACAGAAGAACAAGGTAAGATGTCAGGAAGGGTTAATGTTTAGTCAGGCAACTGTGGCTGGTTCTCATTGAATGTGCAAAATGCTGTCGCCAGTCTTCACGACTTCGTATGAGCCAAGTTACAGGCAACATCATTACTTTCCTCATTTTCCCACAATACCTATTATTTTTACAAGAAAGGCACCACAATGATTAGTATTAGTTGAAATTAGTGGCATTTTTTTCTAGAAAAAAATATTGTTTATTGAGAAAAAGTGTGTGAGTGTCCTGCCAATTAGCTGATATGTTTCCTGCAAGTTAAAAGCAGAACAAGGAAACTATTGCGGTTAAAATAGCTTGAATGCTCAGGAAAACATTAGAATTTACACATGTGTTAACATTGAAATCAGTGCCGAAATCATTATTGATTGTTCTTTGAGTAACAATCACAGTTCCTTATTCAATAGAGTAACATAACAGGTATTGGGCTAAACATGTTCTTGCATTGTTCCAGATCTACTGCCAGAACCTGTGTCTCCTAGCGAAGTTGTTCCTGGACCACAAGACGTTGTACTACGACGTGGAGCCCTTCCTGTTCTACGTCATGACGGAGGCGGACGGCACGGGCTGCCACGTCGTCGGCTACTTCTCCAAGGTACGGCTGGTTTGTTTGCATAGCATGAGCCACTGTAAACCTTCACGTTTTCGGCCCAGAACTAGAGCTGTGTACTGGTACACTGTACCGATACAGTACCGGGTACAATCAATTAGGTACAGGTCCAAAATACCTGACCCTGCTGTATCGGTACTGGACCTGACTCAGGGGATGGCCACTTTGACAGATAAAATTACTATGAAATTACCGTGGCAGTGCTCTAAAGCCACTCTAAAAGCACAGAAAACGCATTTGCATGGCTGGAGTCAAAGTTTCATCTGTGTTTTCATAAAAATAATACCTAGCACAATCAAATATTTAGTTTTTACCAGTTCAAACATGCTTTTGTCCTTGTTGAAAATCAAGCATTTTCCGAACAAGTACTTTAGGTACAGATTCAGGTCCGGACCTGTACCTTAACCCGTCTACCTGTACCTGTACCTAAAATTTGTTAAGGTACACAGCTCTACCCAGAACCCAGCGGTTTTGGGTTCGGATCCCCTTACGCCACTGCACCACCGATCTCCTCGGGGAAAAAGGCACTTTGCACGACTTTCTTCACTCCGCCCAGGTGTAAAAATGGTTATATCATGTGTGTGGGTCACGACACCAGCAATGGCTGCCTTTGTCTCACGTGTATTGCACTGTTGCTATTCTAATAGAAAAAATAGAACAAAAGCTTCTCATGGCATAACAGAGCCTGCAAAGGTAGCTGCTTGGCACCAAATAAGTGTTTTTATGCGCTAGGCAGCAGGGAGGTTAGTCTGCATAAGATGGGTTTGACCGGTCTGATCTACTCAAACTGCACCCCAACTCTTGTAAAAAAAAGCCCCTTCTCATCCCATACTATACACTTTTGTATCAGGTAGATTAGCCTTATGAAACTATAGTTATGTGCCAGTAGATGCCATACTTTGTACCTTGTACAATTGTTGTGCATTGAAGTTATCGTACTCTTAACCTATGCTATTCAATCAAAGCTTTCTGGTGAGATTAAGAGAAAACAAAAAAAAACATGCAGTTCTTTACTTTCTGCATGAATTTTTAACAAAGTTTAGTCTTTTTGTTAATGAGCATACATAACATGTATTATTAAACTGTTCACAGGAGAAGAACTCCTTCCTGAACTACAATGTGTCCTGCATCTTGACCCTGCCCCAGTACATGAGGCAAGGCTTCGGCAAGATGCTCATAGATTTCAGTAAGTATCATCTAACCTTATTCGACCCTTTACTAGTAGGCTCCTTCATTGACCCCTTGACCTGGAATGTCTGTCAGTTGTCTCACGGTCTCACTCACTCATCTTTGCCGCTTTTCAGTCCTTATCACTGATGTGAGCCGTCATTGTTTTCTACGATGCCCTGTTTGCTGCCATCCGCTGCACCCCCTCCCATGTACAGCCCATCTCATTGTCTCACAGTCTAGCAACTCTGAAGTTGACTTCCTGTCACTCTGATTAACCTGACTCAATCTTAACTATGACTTGATATGTGTATGAAATGAAGACAAATGTAAAATGGTTCAATTGAGTCTTGTTATGTAATTTTGATTGACATGTTTGATTGACAGGTTACCTCCTGACGAGGGTTGAGGAGAAAACAGGATCGCCAGAACGACCTCTGTCCGACCTTGGACTTATAAGCTACAGAAGTTACTGGAAGGGTGTTCTGCTGAAGTATCTACATGAGCACAAACACGACAGAGAGATCTCCATAAAAGGTTGGTTTATTTGTTTGTTTTCTACTAGAAGGGCTACTGCCGAAATTTCTAGAGATCTCCTTTGATTTCTTTGTTTGTTAGTTTGTTTGTTTGTATAGTATACCACCTCTTGGTGTTAGCTGGTTTGGTAGCAAAAGCTGCACAGGGAACTGAATGGTGTGAAGCATTCCCTCCTGGGTAGCTGTATCTGCAAGCACACTTCGGTGTAACACATAAGCTTCTCAGGCATGCGGTGTGGTAGCAGCTGGTTATATTACACTGAATTACCTGTTATACCTATTCACTTAAAAAAGTAAGCGTTGTTTAGTGTCGATGCCTTTACTGTACAGGGTGGCATCGAGTTCCACTCTACCATAGTTTTAGGGGAAAATGTCCAAATCCATTCATGTTTATTTCTGAAGTAGTAGTTCTGATATCAATGCTGTATTTGCTGTCTGCAGACTTGAGTACGGAGACCGGAGTGAACCCGTACGACATCGTCAGCACCCTACAGGCCATGAGCATGCTCAAGTACTGGAAGGGGAAGCACATCGTGCTCAAGAGACAGGTGAGGCCGAGGCATGTGTGTGTGGATGGGTATATATGATGTGTGGAGAAGTTAGAGCTGCAAGCTCCCTTTCTTCACATCAGTACCTAGATTAATGCTGTTCTGATCAATGCTCATTGTCTGAGATTCTTTTAAGGATTTATAATGTATGAAATGTTTAACTCCGTAGATTCGATATAAGTCTTTTGACAAATATTTAAACCTTACATACAACATAAATTATTTGCAACAGGTTTCGAGACGAACTCTGTCTCCTCTTCAACCCTGATACAATCAGATCCTGTCTTGTTGTTCTCTTGTCACGTCAAGTCTTGATCTGTTTTTGTTCATTGATGTAATGATGTTTTGCTTTGAATCTACACATTTTTGTACTCTGTAGAAATTCAACGCAACTTAGTGCTGTCTACATTGCGTACCATGTGCTGCTATTTTGATATAAAAATGTTTTTTAAAGTTTGAAGTTCAAAAACATTTACCTGGCCGATGTTTTGGTAGCTCCCCTTTTACTACATTTTTATTACATCTGCAACATTAATAATAAGTTTATTGCAAGTTCTTGCCCGTAGGCTAATTGCAAGTACGTGCAAAATGGAAGAACGGACAGACAATTGGTAACAATATAGCATGTGACTATTCTAGTCTAAATGCTAACACTAAATTCTATCTTATTTGGGTTGGACTTCTTTTTTAATAAACCTTGTTTATATTTCTCACCAGGACATGATTGAGGAGTACCTGAAGAAGCAGGCCAGCAAGCCTCCAGACCACAAGGCCATCGACCCCAACTCACTAAAGTGGACTCCTCCGGTCATCACCAAGAGATGAGGGGGGGGGGGAGCTTCTGTTTGTTAAACCTCGCAGCACAGATTACTTGAGGGTGTTAAACCTCGCATCACAGATGACATGGGTGTACAGACCAGGGCTTTATGTAAGAGCTCACAACCACAGGGTACCTACTCCATGGAACGTTGTTGTGTGCTCTTTACTGTTGTATTTGGCCAAGGACTGGCCAAAAGAAAAAAAATGCTCTTCAAGGTTTTCTTCCTATGTTATGTGTAAGTGCAAGACAGAAACCTAGGTGAAAACAGCATCGAGAGACAACAAAATGAGAGCTTTTGTATATAGATGAAATAAAAACTAAGGACGACTCCTACACATGAAATGAACTTGATATCACCCATGATCTGCCATCCTACATATCTGACAATGTCCTTCTGACTATCACTGTGTTTTTAAAGACTGTTAGTGGATAGTTGAATTGTTACACATGTATGTTTGCGATACTGTTGTATATAGGAGGAGGGGGAAAGTAATGTCCAAGCAGATGTGGGGTAGAAAATCGGGACAGCGTTCACAAAACATAGTAAATTCCATTCACTAACCCTTTTATATTGAGGACTAAAGTTAGTCAACTGGAAGCTGTGACGAGAAAAAGTTTTTTGGGAAGAAAATGCTGAGCCCTCTCTTGTAAATCCACAATGTCCCAGAGTGTATAGACTAAGATATTAGCTGAGTGTACATACATGTATGTTGTGAGAACATTGTCTGCTATGTGTCTGTCCCATTCAGCCTGATGGGTTTTAAGAAATGTGTACAGAAACAATTGTTTAAAAGAGGAATGATGTCTCAAATTGACCCTCTCCTTACTTCCTCAGTCTGTGACCAGTATAGTTTGGTGCAAAAAGGCCTACCGCTGTAGGGAAAAGGATAAACTAGTTTGCCTGTGTTGGAGACTGTTTTCAGTGTAAACCGATTACGTGTTTGTTTGGAAAAGCATTGGAAATAGCCTGGAAGTCAGTACTGTTCAGCCTCAGTCTCTCCTCAGATTCTTGCCAGCCAACAACAGAAATGCCTGGAGCTCAACTGTACTGGTTCCCAGGCTACACCTACAGAACACTCTAAGTCTACCCACAACTGCTTGTTGTATCAGTCTGACACTAAAGGAATATTGAGATGGTTAAAATAGATAAAGTTTGAAACAATTGATCAACAACTTTGTCAGAGTCTCTTTTTTTTATTTCGGGTCAGTGTTGGGTGCCTCTTGCACCTCTTTTTAAGATACATACCTTCAAGTTGGTATCTGCTTTCAGCAGAGACAGGCTAATTACTTGTATATATGTTAATGACAGGGAAATAGGACACAAAGATCTGATACTCTCAGTATGTAGTATGTATTACGCAAGATATCTTTTACGTGGACCCAAACTCGCAACTTTTACAGTAATACAGTTGTACGCCAAAAGTTTTCTTCCATGCTCCTAACAAAACGATTGCAACACCACCTGCTAAGGCTAGGTAGCGCTATAAGATGAACGACCAGGAGAACATAGCCCAGTTGTACGTGCCTGGCATCATCAGTTTCTTGGGGGTTCTAAATGCTAATGTTGTTAGACTACCTGCTCCATGATGGATGAATGCAGCCCAAACCACTGGATCCACAAAGGAAATCTTGACCACACTGTAGGATGTTTACACTTCAAATTTGAAGAGGGGAAATTTTCATTGTTGATAGTTAAAATATTATTCTTACAAATGTGGCTCAATGTGAAAATGGCTGTATTAAGAGATGACAAGCTCCTGTTCGAAATGTCTTTTCATTTCATATAGAGTAAAAGAGTTGGGATCTGTACATTGTGAAGCAGCTGTCTCTAAACCTCCACAGCATTAGTGAGAGAGGCGGAAGTCCTGCGGAATCCCCGCTTGAGCGGTTTCTTGGGCAGCGCGGGCGCCAGGGTGTAGCAGTACTCCTGGAAGTCCGGCATGTCGCTGAAGTCCGGCACCGTGTCCTCCTCCTCCCCGGACGAGTACTGGTCGTACCCCGGCGCGATCTCAAACCCTTCCGGCACCGCGAACCCGTCCTCGAGGGGCTGCGCGGTTCCTTCGGGATCGTGGATGTAGGAGGGGTTGCCGTTGCCTCCAATGTCTATGTGGATGTCTACGTTTGCGATTGCATTGTCGCTGCTGTGGATTGCACTCACATTGTCAGTATCTGATGACGCACGGCGTGTGTTCGCGTCAGGATTCCGCGTTTCATCGTCCGGCGGCAGATCGTTGCACAGGTCCTCGTGGGTGGCAATGTCGGGAGGTTCTCCGCTGATGCTGTACACTCCGGAGTCGGCGTTGCTCCGGCTGCTCACTCTCTTCTTGATTTTCCTCCAGCTCAGCTTCAGCCACCTCCTCTCTCTGCCCGGGTTTCTCCAGGTGATCTTCCGCTTCGCTCCCGGACTCGCGCTGACCCTTTCTTCGTCAGCCTCCTTTATCCGAGCATCAGCGTCTACAATACCCGCCATACGACGGTTGCTCACAGTCGTGGTCAGGGTCAGGTCTTTTGCAAACGAGACTCTTTTCACAAGTTTGGGGCTGTTTTTGTGGACGACAGCCAGGTTTCTCCTGGGCGAGGTTGAGAGGGACTGATTTGGAGCGGAGGTGCTGCTGTGGGAGAGCATCTTGGGGTTCGCCGCATCCGAGGGACACCTGCACAGCTTCCGGCAGGGGACGCAGCAGAACACGGTGTAGAAGCCCCGGCGGAACTTGTCGCTCATGACGATGTAGATGACGGGGTTGATGGCGGAGTTGAGGAAGCCGAGTCCGTACATCAGCGTGTTCCAGAAGAACAGGTTCCCGCTGGCGATGAAGTTGGTGGCCGGGTTCAGCGCAGACATGTTCATGACGTAGAACGGCGTCCAGCACACGGCGAAGGCAGCCGCCACGGCGATCACCATCCGGGTCACCTGTGGTGGGATCGAACGATAAACAATAGCATCAACGTTAGGTTTACAACAGGTTGCAATAGGCAAACCTTATTGTTAACCTTATTCCTAACCCTAACGTAGAACGGCGTCCATCAGACGGCAAAGGCGGCCGCAACGGCGATCACCATCCGGGTCACCTGTGGGGGTATAGAACAATAAACAATAGCATCAAAGCTAGGTTTAGGTTTACAACAACTTGTTACCTAACTCTATACTTGGCTTTAGAACGGGTCCAGCACACGGCAACGACCGGCGGTAACCGCCTGTGAGATGGAAAATTCGGGTTCAAGGGTATAGAAAAAACAAATCAAAAAAGCAACTCCTGGTCCTAGTCCTACATTTAAGACCATCGTATTGGACGGCGTCCAGCAAAATGCAATGGCAGCCGCAACATTGCCAACAACAATTAACATCCATGTCAGCTGAGGAATGGAACAATACCATTTTATACTACCTAGCTTAGACCTAACATACGTTTGTGAATATTAGTCATCTTAGGCAATTGAAGAATAAGATTGTAATTCAATCTATAACGTTACCACTGGATTACAGTATGAAATTATCAGACACTTTTCATCAATGATGGAAAAACGTATTATACAACACTTTGTCAGTTACCTTTTGTTTATTTAAAACACTTTAAGAACATCTTGGCCGTTACCTGTTTTGTTTACATAGACCTCAAGTATGGTGTCGCCATGTTCCGTAAGTCTTAGGTAAATATACTCCCTTCACTGATAAAGAAGTGTCAGCTAATCTCATACTGGAATCCAGTGGTATAGAGTTCATTACAATTTCATGGTCTCTGATTATGAAACATATCATAGAACGAAGCCCAGAACACGGCAAAGGCAGCCGCAACGGCGATCACCTTTCGGCCACCCGTGGGGCAGATCGCAAATAGTTTCGGGACAAGCACTTACAACATGAAACCTATGCCGCCGCAGCAGAATGTATGTGTTGATACTTTTTGCCACATGTATCAAATCTACGTCTCTGAATTTCTACTCTTGATTTTAAGATTTGAAGTCACTGGGTCTGACATAGCGATTTGGTTTCAGATTATCAATTCAACGTGTTGACAGAGCATATATTGCTACGATATAAGGTATTTTCTTAGTCTGATGTCAAGTGATACCAACTCTAACCTCTGCACTAGTGAAAAGGCGTCGTTTGGTTTCGTGCTGAAATGCCTTTTGGGTGGAACACTTGACCAATGTGTGGCGTCGCAGGTTAAGCCTCGCTGGCCACGTAGTTCGCCACGAGGAACCAGAAGTTAAACTACTCTTTTGGACCCCAGAAGCCAAATGGAGAAGAGGCCGTCCATACTCCACAATTAAGAGCATTATAGAACTAGAAACTGGTCTAAGTGGAAAAGACCTGACAGAAATTATGTGTAACCGAGAATACTGGAGGCAGAACTTTGTAGATGCTTCAACTCGTTAGAGTATGATTATGTATGTATGTATGTATGTATGTATGTGTACCGCCGTGCAGCCTGTGCCTTTCCACGTACCAAGGACATAACGACGCTATCATAGAGATGATTTCCACTCGCGGGAGAATGAGCAAACATCGCAATTGCCGAGTTATCAGCTGCCAGTATGTTACCAAGAGCCTTATATAATTCACAAGCATCCTGTCGAGCCCGGCACACAATGTTATCTACTCCGGTGCTCACTAAATGCGAATTTACGACACCCCGCGCCCCTAGCTACGCCCAATATTTACGTGTTTGGCCCGGCCGGTGCCTGGTGTCAAAGGTCTGCACCGTGAATAGGAGCGGATATTGGCAAATTTAGATCAGAACGAGTCTTTTGTTGCTCCACAATCGCCATTTCTGCCTTATTTACGAGCCCCCTGCCCCGAACAGTCGGTTGATGCAATCCCCGGTGTTTCACGGACCGGTTTATAGCGTCATTAGTTATGTACAAACACTCGTATCGCCAACAAAACCTGCCACGGAATAATGGGCTTGTGCAATAAAAGCCTGGCGCGGACGAAAACTTCACAACATACTACCATAAATTCTGTAAGAAAAGTTAATCAGGATGATCCTGTCAACAGTGAAAAGATTGTTCTGTTGACAGGATCCTCCCGCAACAGCTAGTGGAAAATGTGTACTATTATTGAGAGGATTATCCTGTCAACAGTGCGAATGTATCAAATGTTGACATGATAATTCTGCCTAAGGCTTAACTCGTGTTGTAAGACTCCCAAATGATTCATAAGTACAAGTTGAAAGCTTAAGTCCAAACGGCCTTCATAGAATGAATATGTGTAAGACATTCAATCTGTACATACCCAAGGCACGCACGATAGTATTATACTTCCACTGCTCTACTGAAGAGGGTGACGTTTTTATTACCTTGTTGTTTCCTGCTGGTACACGTTGCGCCTTACACGTACAAGTTCTGCTATCCAATGACAAGTTAAATGCATGAGTTATGGGTGCGGAAACAAGTCGAAAGATTCATTTGGAATGACGTAATGGTTAGAACATTTTCTCTTGCACTGGAGGACCCGAATACGACCAGCAGATTGACTTCTTCGCGGTTTCCTTTTAGTCGCGTTTAGAATCTTACCGTAAAACAGACCCTCTCAAAAGCACCGCTTTTCTTATGCTGATGTAATGGTAGAGTACATGAAAGACCTTTATGACGAGTTTATGCTCTTGCAAGTTCAGGTAATGAAGTGATAAAGCAGGAGAACAAGTACAGTGATATAAAATGGAGACGCTCAACTTGTGGAGATTGTAAACATTTAAAATTATAGTCAGATATCAAGGGAAGAACGAACTTTGCTCCAAAATCTTAATGTGATCGAAGCTCAGGGTTAATTGAATATTGCATATGTCCACTGGTATTTTCGAATTCGAAGCGACTTGTGCAACATGATACTTTGTATCGACCAGATCTTCAGCCAGTCGAGAATAAGTCTCTACCAAACTCCACGGCTTGCTGGTAAAATAGCACAAACTGGCCAAATAGGTTGGTTAAATAATTTGCCATGGAAGTTATCCGGTCAGAGGGTTAAAACCATTGGGCGAATGACTTGTTCTCAAGCTGTGTGTGTGTGTGTGTGTGTGTGTGTGTGTGTGTGTGTGTGTGTGTGTGTGTGTGTGTGCGTGTGACCAAAGAGGTTTTTTCCTTGGTGTGACCACGATAACTCGAGAATGCCTGGGTGGATTATCTTGATAATTGGTATGTGGGTAGGTCTTGATAAAACCTCGAAATGATTCGATGCCGGTCCCCTATAGTGGCATGTTATGGTGCTGGAGCGCTGATATCTCATGTTCTTCACATTCTATGGTCTTTTGTCTTGATTTTGGAATGGCAGATAGCTCTTGCGAGGGAGAGTGAGTCGTGTAAGTTTGCCTCCCCTTGGCCTTGCAGGTTTTTTTGGAACTGCATGAGCCAATTTTATTTCGAATTGCTCTGTTCTGTTTACAGTCTAATTGGTGGGTTCGTTCTCTCACCTCGTGTGCTTGAGACAATCAGATGGGACACAGATCTTGTGGTAAAGATGCGCCCTTTGACTTTGATTGTTGGACATTTTGTCAGTCTGTGTTTGCGCCCTTTGACCGTTTAACCAAGGTGCAAAATTATTGCTGAACAAAAAATATGTTGAATAGTTGACTGTGATTCGTTTTTTTTTTCCGAAAAGCATCTGGATCGTAGAGTTAAAAACTATGTGTTAGATCGGTAAAATAGTTCGGGTTTTCTAAATTTCTCTTGTTTATGTTGCTGGTTCAGCGACCTGTAGACCGTGAGCGACACGTACCCGGCCAGGACAATGGTTCTTTCAAATGCCTCAATTATCCTTCATTACCACCACGTGATACGAATGTTAGATACACTGCCGTCCTTCAGGAGCTCGAGCCTCCCTAACAGGTTGGGTGAGGTTATGTGAACACGTCCGTGACTGGCCTATCCTGTGAAGTCTGCAGATCACATGACAAGCCACTCCCTGCCACGTACGCAGCGCAGTTTGTTGACTAGTCCCATCGACCGACACCTCCCGAACTCACTGGATCCATCCGAGACAAGAGGACCATCCCTACAACCCACAGAGTTTGTGTCAGGTGACATGTTGGTGGCGGGAGAGGTGATTAATCTGTGTGTGTATGTGTGCGTGTGTGTCTGTTTGTCTATATGTGTGTGCGTTTTTTAAGAATGTAAATTGTGACGTCGTTTTCCTGCTCGTGTGATTGAGGCTTTCAAATACGAGTGACCAAGGACACTATATAATGTCCTTGAAGTGACGTTGTAAACTCCAAGCTTGATTTAGCTAGTTAGTCACAACTGTCAACCTGTCAGAAGACGCAGTAATCGGAAGACGGAAGGGGTCTTAAGGAAGGGGTCTTAAGGAAGGGGCCAGTTTAATGTAAATCTTTCATTGGGAATTTCTGTAACCAATAAAAACCTGTCCAGCAGTTAGACTACCGGAGAAATACTTTGTTAACGTGTTGGCCCTTCTGTTGCTTATAAACAAAGACGACAAAAACACTGCGCAGGTATCCTGGACAGTTCTATCGGCAAATATTTTCCTCAGTCCTAGACATCTTTGCCCATTAAACTACACTGGGCGTTGTCTCGTATGCATTGTTGTGTCTAATTATACAGGTAATTTTCAACACCCCGGGGCAAGTTTGCATCTCATAGATGTAAGGTGTACGTGGCTGTCTGAACGATGTTAACTGCATGGAAAAGATCCGTAATAAAAAGTGCCGTCATTTATCCAAGCGTAGTAAAAGTAATAACATCAAATGTGAATCTCAGTTATACCATGAAGGATATTGGTGACATAAAGGTCTACCTAGATCGTTGGAATGTGTGTTTGAGAAAATATGTGCTGCCACTACAGTACTCAAGGTTAAAGAGATAAAGGTATATCAACTGTCGGTCTTTGAAACTCTTTAAGAAAACCGTCTGGAGTCGAGAAGACATGGGGGCGAACCTGAAACTCCTACTCCTGTTGGTCGTAGCAGTGGCCATCATTTCGGCCGACGCCGACGCCCTGCTCGATAGGCGTGGACGTCACGCTGACGGCGACCGCGCAGAAGCACGCCAGCCGCGGGACCTGGGAGCAGGTGTGTACGCAGGACTCTATTGTTCGAGCTATCAATGTTCACACACAGATGAGTAGGACTGATGCTAAATTCCTACCACTAAAGACCATGCTATCAAGGTTGTGAAAGACGAATGGCTTTAGACTGTTGATGTGTGATTTGTATGTATTTTGACCTTGGAATGGTTTGTATCTGTGTTTGTTCATGTATGTAACGTTATGCATAAGTCACAGTAGAGATTGGAATCCAGTAGAATCCTCCTAGGACAGATTGGAATTCTAATATTCTGATTTCAGATCCCAGTTCAGTAGTAGGGTCCCAATCTCTTCTAGTAGGATCTGGAATCCTACTAGTAGGATTCCAGATCCTAGAATAAAAGGATTCCAGACCCTACTGGATTCCAATCTCTACTGTGACATATATATGAATGTACAAGCCCTGGAATATTAGCCCCCTATGTCAATAAACTACGAATACTAAACTACATGCCGAGTAGTTTTCAGGCAAGTTATCAAGGGCAGGACTCGCCTTATGTCGTGATCAGCTAGAGATGAGGGAAGTAACGTTAGTTGTTCATGTTTGTCCAGGTGTGCCCCAGGTGAGGAACAAGGCGGGGGTGGATATGTTTGGCGGTACGTTTGCACAATTTTCCTAAGTATTGAATCCATCTCATTCCTGTAAGCCAGTTCTGCGCCATTTCTTACCAACTCAGTGAAACTGAGATGCAGCATAATTTTTTCTGCATTGTCAAGAAAACTGCGAAATCTTTCTTCATCACTTTTTTACGACTGTTTAACTACGTCTAATGTAAGTTCCTTGAAAGTCGGTTAATATTGAAATACAATATTGTTGAACCCCTTAGGTAATCTCTGCTGTCGGATACATGGCTTAAATTGCTGTAACCCCTGAAGGATGGCGTGACGTCATCCAGTGCTGCGCATGCTTCATCAAGGTCATGACGTAATCGAGCTTTATAGATTGCCAGAAGCCCCCTGTTTGTCCACAGACACAGTCTCCTGTTATTTGAAGTGTTTTAGTTTTATCAGTTTGTATCACATTTAACGCTTGTTGAACAACAGACTAGTCGGTATGCACAAGATAAGGCTGATCATGCGCATATAGACATGTGCAAAGTCGTAACTGTTACATTTGTAGTAAATGATGGCCAAGTGCATGCTATAATGCTAAAGTAATACTACCAAGCTACAACATACTTCCCATGTGCCAGATACGACAGTAACGCTACAGATTGCTTTAAAAGCCTTCTGATGACTTGTACGTTTTCGCTTGGCACCACTCGATCACGTTCAGAGTCTCGACAAATGTGATCTTAACTCGATATCAATGTTAGTGCCTTTCTGATCTTCATTGCTGGGTGTTTAAAGAGGAATAAACGCGCATGGTGTGCACCGCTGAGTCCTGTCTTTCTTTATGTCAAAAACGCCCGATATTACCGCAGGCTGAGGACAACATACTTGTTCTGCCTCTCATGATCACTAATAATAATATAATAATGGTTTATTTCACAGAAGCATTTCGCAGCCTTTAGGCTGAATTGCACACTCCTTTCACATGAGTAAAAAAATCGACTGTAGGCAATACAATTGATTAATATACAGCTGGGTAAAATCCTATACATAAAATTCACGGCCTTAAAGATTAAAAGTATTTTTTTTTTAAATTCTATTGATATGATTAACAGCAATAGGATAATCTCAGCGTTTGTATTGCTTACTAATCTTGAACATTTTACATTGGTATTTGGTCGTCGATACAATACATGCTCATTTAACAATACAATAACAATACAAGAATTAAAATTTGATGGGGTTTTCATTCACCTATCAACTTATGCACCTGTCTACATACTGTTATTTAGCAAAGTAGTTAGATATGGAATTGGGCTGTTTCTGTAGCGCTCTGTGTGTACTGGCAGTGTTACTAGTGTTGCTCTCTTCTATACTTGACTGTTTATAACGGAGACAACAGACTGTCTTCTAGTATCAGCAGAGGGTATCTGTATATCATATTCTTTAAAAAGGGCCACGCAGTTCTCAAGAAACTTACATTAATTCAACTCAAGTCCATGGCCGTATTTGTTTCGTCAAACTCAATCGCTGAACATTAATGTTGAAGACGCAGCTTGTTCGTGCGGGCGACGGTGAGGGAGCAAACGCTATCTGCACAAACAGCAGTGTTCTGGTATCCGTCACACGCCCGCTGCACGTACACTCTGACGCGCGCTTACACAACAAGACTACTTTGATGGAGATAAAGGGGAATCTACTTTCTCCCCAAGCAGAGGTTCGACTGGCTAGTTCTTGCCTTTTAAAAAAAAATGTAGGCTGGTGACATAAAGAAAACGGGACAACATAGAAAGCCTGTCAAAAACGTCCAAAAACATGTCAAAAACCAGCCAGCCCAGCCTCTGCTTGGACAGTAGAATCTATTGCCGGTATTCCAAACTCTTTAATTTTTCTAGTTTTCTCTTGTTTACGTTGCTGACGCATAGACGCATAGACAGCGACACTTATCCAGGATAATGGCTCTGTCAAATGCCTCAATTATCTACCTATCACGTGATACGAATGTCAGATACCCCGCCGACCTTTCGTGAGTCATCTAACAGGTTGGGTGAGTTTTTGCGAACACGTCACTGGTCCGTCTTGTGACGCGTACGTCTGTAGATCACATGATAATCCACTCCTTGCCACGTACGCACCCTAACTCTTTGGATCAACCGGTACCAGAAGACCATTCCTACAACCTTGAGTTTGCGTCAGGTGACATGTTGGTGGCGGGAGTGGTAGTTACTCTTTGGTGTGTTTGTTGACATTGTAAATTGTGAGGTCGTTCTTCCTGCTCATGTGATTGATACTTTTAAATACAAGTGACCAATTGTCCTTGAAGTGACCTTGTAAACTCCGAGACATCTAGCTAGCTAAACAAGACCGCGCAAATATCAGACCGTCAGAACACAAAATGAAGCTGCAGGTATCGGAAGATCTCTCATTAGGAATATTTGTGACCTATGATCTAACTAGTCTAGCAGTTAGGCTACCGGAGAAATGCTTTGTTCATGTTTTGGCCCTCTCGTTGTTTATGAACAAAGACAACAAAATCACTCCCTAGGTATCCTGGACAGTTCTAACAGCAAATGTTTTCCCCATAAAACTATGTCAGGCGCTGTCTGGGATGTATTGTTGTGTCTGATTCCGAAGGTCACTTGAAACACTCCAGGGCAAGTTTGCCTCTCATTAGTGTAAAGCCCCTGTCACACTTGTGCATATATACAAGCCGCATGAGTTGCGTATTAACATGTTTTTGATTGGGGTTAAGTTTTCAGCCGAAGAAGTAATTTCCTTGGTTTGATAACCAGACTACACAACGATGGGTCAAAATAGAAAACAGCTTCCTCCCCGCAAAATATACTTAAACCAAAAACATGTTACTGCGGAACTCATGCGCACTTGAATATACGCACAAGTGTGACAGGGCCCTAAGGTGTGCGAACGATGTTTACCCGACGGAAAAGATCCGTCATCAAAAAAACACATGCTGTCATTTATACAAACGTAGTCAAAATTAAATGTAAATCTCTGAAGGTATAGTGGTCTACCTAGATTGTTACAAAATTTCTTTTAGAACATACGTTTGTCCATTAAGTAAGTAACCACACTCACTGCACAGTAGTGCAATCTGGCGTACATCTACAACAGCTGCCACTACAGTACTTAAGGTTAAAGAGATAAAGGTATATTAACTGCCGGTCTTTGAAGCTCTTTAAGAAAACCGTCTGGAGTCGAGAAGCCATGGGGGTGAACCTGAAACTCCTACTCCTGTTGGTCGTGGCGGTGGCCGTCATTTCGGACGAGGCCGACGCCCAGCCCGGCCATATGCCCGCTGAGGGCTTCCGGGGGCTTCAAGCCGTCGCCCCGGATCCAATGGGACTTCACGCTGACGGTGACGCCGCAGAAGCACGCCTGCCAAGGGATCTTTGAGCAGGTGTGAATACAGGTCTCTATGATCTATTGATCGAGCTATCAATGTACACACAGACGTTTAGGACTGATGCTGAATTCCTACCACTAAAGACCGTGGTAGGGTTATCAGAATCAATTACATATAGGGTTGATAGAATTATTAGACTGTTGATGTGTAATTTGTATGTATTTTGACCTTGGAATTGTTTGTATCTGTGTACCAGTGTTTGTTCATGTATGTATGTATATGTCGCAGTAGAAATTGAAATATTTGTATCTCAATAAACTGCGTATACTAAACTACATGCCGAGTAGTTTTCAGGCAAGTTATTAAGGGCAGGACTCGCCGTATGTCGTGATCAGCTGGAGACGAGGGAAGTAACGTTAGTTGTTCATGTTTCCTCAGGTGTGCCACATGTGAAGAGGAGGGCGGATGTGGATCTGAATTGGTGAATTTGGTGGCAAGTTTGCACAATTTTCCTAAGTATTGAATCCATCTCATTCCTGTAAGCCAGTTCTGCGCCATTTCTTACCAACCCAGTGAAACTGAGATGCAGCATGATTTTTTCTGCATTGTCAGGAAAACGGCGAAATCTTTCTTCATCACCTTTTTACGACTGTTTAACTACATCTAATGTATGTACCACGAAGGTCGGTTGATATTGAAATACAATATTCACGGTTGAACTCCTAGGTTTCTGCTGTCGTGTATCCAGGAACCTCCCTTGCTGTAACAGTGGCTGAAGAATGGCGAGACGTCATCCAGTGCTGCGCATGCGTCATGACGCAACCGAGCTTTATCGTTTGCAAGACGCACTCTGTTTGTTAGCAGACACGGTCTCCTGCTATTTGAACTGTTCTAGTTTCATGAACTTGTAGCATCTTTTAACTGTTACATTTGTAGTAATTGATGGCCAAGTGCATGCTATAATGCTACAGCAATACTACCAAACTACAACAAATTTCCTCGAGTGGCAGTTACAGCAGTAACGCTACAGATTGCTCTAAAATCTTTCTGATAACTTTTAAAGATTTTCCCACCCGATCCCGTATAGATTCGCGACAAATGTGATCATCAATGTTAATGCCTTTCTGATCTTCATTGCTGTGTGTTAAAAGAGGAATAAACGCGCATGGTGTGCACCACTGAGTCCTGTCTTTCTTAACATCGAGAACACCCGATACCAACGCAGAATAAGGGAAACATACCTGTTCTGCCTTACATTATCAACAATTGTTGTTCTCTTCTATACTTGACTTTTCACTAGGAGTGAACCGACTGGTTTCCGTTTTCAGCAAAGGGTTAATGTGTATCATATATATTTTTAAAAGGGCCGCGCAATTCTCAAAGTGACTTGCATTTATTCAACACAAGTCGATGGCCGTATCTATCACGACACTTGAAGTTAAATCAATTAATCACGTCAATGGTGTTAAAGAGACCTCTTGTTCTTGCATGCAATGGAGGGGGTGGGGGCAAGCATAGACTATCTTCGCAAATTATATACAAAACATACATACACACAAACGCTACCCAAAACATACGCCTCTTGGCAAAGACAATCATGGTGAGTCTAAGCAAAGATAAAGTCGAGAATATCTCACCATCTTCTTGTTCTTGTCGCGTTTCCTGGCCATGTCCCTGTCGCGGACCAGCTGGCTGCCGGGCGTCTCCATGGCGCGCAGGCGCACCACGATGCGCACGCACACCACGCTGATGAACAGCAGGGGGAGGGCGTACAGCACCAGGAACAGCGTCACGTGGTACCACGTCGGGTCCCCGATGGTGTTGGGGATGCTGCAGGTCAAAACAATCAAGAGTTAACTAGTTGATTGTAAGTAGAAATGATAGAAAATTGTTTGGAGTGTATTCCACATCAGTCGAGGCGCCCTCTGGTTCTAGTTGAATACTCTCCTACCAAGGAATTTTTTTTTCTTAAAGGTAACCATCCTTGCTTCTGCATTTTATTGAAAACCCGTCCAAAAGAAACCAAAACAATGATGTAGAGTTAGAAATGTAAAGTATCGTGATTAGCTACTCGCGCAGCTAGACAGCGTGCCCGGGGCGTAGGTTTAGTATTGTTAGTACTTATGTGAAGGTTATGGTTAAGGACCAGTTACAGTGTTAGGAAATAAAGCGACAGTAGATGGTCCTTCATGCTAGCCCAGTTAGCTACTAGGAGAATAAAGAGGCCCTCACTCGTCCAGACATCGCGCCCGCGTGATGGTCCCCAGCTCACTGCGCAGGCGCATCCGGAAGAACGCCGCGGGAATCAGCTGGAGGGAGCAAAGCACCATGGGAACGACCCAGACGGCAACCAACATGGCGACGATCCGCTTCTTGCTGGTGAACTTTGTGTCCAGCGGGCGGCAGATGGCGTTGAACCTGAGGGGCACAAGAACAGCGCGGACCTGGAGTTAGGTGTGCAGGGCTCATAACCAGGTGAGGCACTAGATGTACACTGAAGACAGACCCATCCTGTGCATTGCATGGCATCTCTGCTTGCCATATTGGCGTTTCTTTTGGCATTCTGGAGAACCGTAGCTCATGATCAGACATACTTGTGCTTAGTCAGCATCAGACTCTATATATGGTGTTTGCACTCACGTGACTATGACGTAAGTTCTGTCCGCCGTGTTGGAAAGTTCAACCTAGACGTAACCAGGTAAATTTGATTCCGTATATGTGACTACAGTCATGTATAAGGTTTCACATTTATGATTCATAGTTTGAGCTTGAGTTTATTGAGAACATTCCTTAGTGATGTGCCCTAAGGCAACCAGTAAGTCCCCATCTGAGTAATGAGGCTGTTCAAGAGAAGTAGGCACTCCCTCGATCACGGAGCCCCATTTTGCGACCCTTCCGAAAGACGAATGCAGCTCCAACCTGGATACCTTTCCCCGGATTCAAACCGGGGTCTCCTAGTTACCGACTTATTGGAAACAGGAGCTCAACTGTGAGGCTACTACCAACTGAGCTACGTGTACAGCTGCAGGGACATCCCGTGGTTATAGGTCGCCTGACTCTGACAGATTTAGCCAATCATCACGGTGGCTGTTACTTGATAGCCGTTGTCTGTCCGTGTATGTGTGTTTCCACAATGAACTTGAGAACGAAGGAACGAAGAAAAGCCGTCAGGAGGCCCATAATTGACCCTGACCTTCGTCTTTCAAAGACCTACCCACGTATCGAATATCATCAGAATCCATCCAGAGGTCCTTAAGTTATGTTGACCTCCGGAAACACACACACAGACACACACACAGACACACCCCAAACAATACCTTCATCATTATGGAGGTATTTAGATGTAGGTAACAGGAGAGGCTGGCAGTCTTTTGCTCAGGTTGATAGTCGGTACTACCCAGTGGAAATCCCCATTGTAACAGACTTAACCACATGGTGAGCTCGAAGGTATTTGAAATCCATTTGTTGCACTTTTCTATTCTCAAAGAACATTGGGAGCCAGAACCGTTCCTTTTTTAGACTCTCTTTAGTTAAAGATACTTCTAGTAAAACACGCGTTACGCAAACAAAAACATTCCTTCCTTTGTCTGAATTTCAGAACTAATCGCCAATAGACTGTTAGCCTCCGTAGCAGGGGGTTGGAATGTTTTGCTGATGAAGAGCTGTTTTCACTACCATGTTCTGGTAACTGCCGTTTAACCGACATGGCCACCTAACTGAGAAAACTGCGGTATCAGGAATAGTACTTAAACAGCAAAAACGAAGACATTTGGTATGACGTCAGCTTCGACGCTTGCTCCATTATCTAAAGACTGGCCTATCGGGCAGAGTTTGTCTACTTGAGTCCACCAAATAATTGACAGTCCAGTCAGCCAAATGGACAAAAGATAATTCCTATATGCGAGAATCTGTATCAGTATCTGTATAGCCAATATACACACCAGCTTCTGTAAATTAAAAAAAAATCTGTATATGTATAGCTGGTATGCATAAGTGCCCTACTTCGCAACAAACCAACGTCTGTACCCGTTTAGCCGATATAACTGCATTTTGTGAAGTACACAATCCTCGCAGGTACGCGGGATGGTAGCTGGTCATATGAACGACTTGTGAACCCTTGCATATCTAACTGCAAGCATTGTTTAAAGCTATCTGGTGGGGAAGTCCCTACAGTACTTTGTGGCAATGAGTTTCATACTAGTTTCTAGGAAAATGTAAACTAATCACTGCTAAACGTCGGGACGTACAAAAGATGCAGTACATATTTGGACTTTTGAATGATCCCCAGACTTCAGAACCATACAACAAAATTGGTTTCACACAGACGTCAAAAAGTTTGTTTTTTACAGAAATTGTGGCATCGGCCTGACGAAAGGATTGATTGATTCCACAGAGGGCCCTCAGACCTTTGCTGTATATATATATCTACATACATCTACAATTGCCTTAAGAAGCGACAAGAACATTTAAATAGTAGACAAGTATAGATAACTCCTATTAGACATAGTAAGATATCACATTTCATTACGTTATATTATCACCACTGTATGTATTCCTTTGCTTATCACCATGACCTGTACTTAGCTTGTTTAAGCATATAAATGTACAATAAAGGTCTTTCATTCATATCAAGAAGAAGACTAAAAGCGTACCTTTCAAACGACACTGCCACCAGTGTGAGCATGCTGGCCCCCACGAACACGGGCTGGAGGAAGTTGAGCACCGTGCACAGGGGCACGCTGAACACGTCCACGCCCACGGGGCTGGCGAACTCCAGTAACTTAAACACGGCCACGAACAGACCCACCACCAGGTCCGTCGCCGCCAGGTTCATGATGAAGTAGTTCGTCACGGTTCGCAGCTTCTTGTTGGTCCAGACCGTCCACAGCACCATGGCGTTCCCCGCCACTGCCAGGAAAATTATGGCGACGTAGAAGATGATGAAGAATACCTGCACGGCTAGGATCTGTGCGAGGTCCCTGTATTCTCGGCAGAAGAACCCGACCGGGCACGAGTTGGGTGGAGGCGGGCCCAGCGTGGTGACGCTGCCGTTTGAGGAGATGTTAAAGACCGTGAAATTGACGTATTCAGCTGACGGGACGACGTCGTACAGCGTCGTGTAGTTGAAGGCTGACGGGTTGACGTCGTCGTAGGGCGTCGTCCGCTCGACGCTGTTGAAACCCGGCGAAGCTTGTGACGACGAGGAAAACATCCACGCAGTGGCACTCATGGCTGCAGCTTGTTCCCCAGATACTCGTCCTCATCAGAAGTCACTTAGAGATGCCATGTCGACGAGGCAGTGGGTCCGCATGTTTGCCTGTGGCTCAGGGAAGCGATAAACGGTCGGTTCTCGACGGCTTCGCGATAGAGACAGCAGTAGGCGCGTTTGGTAAACAGTCAGTTGGTTTAGCGATGAAGAACAAGTTGCAATCCCGACTGTTTGATCCGCCTTTCTGATAACGAGGACATCCTTATGGCAACTGCCCGGTCATCGTTAAGGCAGTGGAACGAGGGATGTTTCAACTGTAGCGATGTGAAAATACAGTAGTAGAGTCAGACCTGCCTTCTTGTAAGCGAACCGTTCGGGAGCCTGCCGTCCAGTCCAAAGTCTTCACCCCCTCAGGCCGCCTTAGTGAGCGGTAAACGGAAAATAATGACCGATTTACGGCGTGCGCTCACCACGTCCGCCGACCTTTGACATTTAGTGCAAAAACCATCAGAAAGGCGGTGGCAAAAGAAGGTTTGCTTAAGGCATGGCGCGCCTTGTTAAGTCCTTGATTAATGTGATGCTTGTAGAAAGGGACTATTGCGGGATCTGTTTGCTGAATGCCCCGTGTGTACATTTTTCAATCTGCCCGATTACGTGAATAGGCTCCTCAAGGACTATTTATGGAGAGCACTCGCGGTTGCCATGGCCACGATGCTTTAGAAATACACGGCTTGACGATGGGAGAAAGACTTTCGTGTAGTCACAAGTGTTCTCGTCGCACGCCCTTGAAATGGAAACATTTTAGTGTGCTGTGCGCAGTGCGAGTAATCGCTGGGGCACACTGTCAGTCGGTTTAGTGATGAACAACGAGTGGTAATCTAGACTGTGCGAACCGTTTTTCTGTCAACGAGGAACGATACCTGGAAGCCGAAAATAAATAAAGAGGGACTCAACTCCAGAGGCAAGTTGTTCTGCAGATGATATTTTTCTGAATCCAAAAACATAACTGTATTAGCAAGGCAGCAGCTGCATCACTCAGCATCAATGTTGTGATTACCCCTGGCTCCCAGAGCGTTTGGCCCCCTAGCGACTTTACCTCAAATAGATCATAGACTGGCGAAAACCGCTGAATTTAGATTGGCGAGATCCGCTTAATTGAGCGAAATGTGTATTAAGAAAGAACAAATTTGAAGCCTATTGCTCCATCAACATCTTTGACAAATGAAGTATTGCCTTACAACAGCGAACAAGACAGCGCCATTCTTACGCTAAACAAGAGTCTTTTTGTCTTTCGTTCATCAAACAGTTTTGTGCTTGGGAGCGTCTCTGACGTAAATCAAATACGTCATGAATACGTCAGAGGGACGAAATGAGATAAGGATATACCACCAATGAGCTGACGCCTTTTGGAACGACTTCTATTTTCACCAATGAATAGGTAATTGTCCCGACCGGTGACGCACAAAATGACCAGGAACCAGACGTCTGCTTGGAGATCACACGGTAACGCGTTGTCACGAATCACGTCACAGTCGAGAGAACCACGTGACCATGGAAGTGCCAGGGACCTGAGATAGATCACCAGGACTATGATAACCTTTGAACCTTACCGTCATTTACTAACGTCGTCACAAAGTCGTCCTGACAGGAGCCGGGCCCCATGTTGTTGTAGTAGTTGGATCCGGGTCCTTAGTAACGTGTGATGTTTTCATGTTTGGCGTTATTCCTATAACACACAAAGTTTCCGCCAATTTGTTGCGCTACGTCATGTGTTAGAAGAGTTATTTTTCTTCAGTTTGAGGAGTATAGTGTTTTGCTTTTGTAGCTGTTGACTGGAGTCGACTGTTTTGTAGGCACGAGAACAACAACAACTAATGCGAGTAAACAAACTATACCACCCAATGAATTTCCGTGCTTTAGGGACACGTAAGTTTTAGATTCTGTTGTTTTTCCAGTGTTTTTACGCCATTTTTACTTATCTGAACTGCACGCAATCTTTCGAACATTTCTCTCTCCTTCAGAATACTCCCTCCTTTCCTCTTATCACTATATTTTGAAGAGATTTGGGCGCAACCCCCCCCCCCCCCCCCGACAATTAAAACTACCTATGTGACTATATCATTGATAAGAATAACGTACAGTCAAACCTGTACAAGTGACTACTTTTACATAACGCCTGGCCAATGTTAGTGGTCCCTTAGATATTGTTCCTTTTGCCACAAGCATTAGCAATCATGTCTGTAGTGACCGCCTGTCCACATAGACCGGATTTTATCGGTCCCGTGTGCGGTCTTTGTTGGGCAGTTTTGACTGTGGTAACGCCGTGGTTAGTACTAGTTATCTTCGCCGAGTACTTGTACTCGGAGAGGATTATGTTTTCGGTTGAAAAATCTGTTGGGTGGGTCTGAATGTATGTCAGGAGCATAACTCAAGAAAACTTCAATGAATCTTTATGATTTTTGGTAGGTGTGTAGTGGTTGTGTAAAGGAAGGTCAAGTTCGAAAATGGTTTACCTTGCGTTTTTCAATAGTACTGCAGCGGACTTAGCATTTTTTGTGTTTGTATGTAGGCAAAAAAAGTGACGGAAACGTTGATGGATCTTCATGATTTTTTGCAGGTGTGTAGATGTTGTGAAAACGGAGGTCAAGTTCAAAAATGGTTCTCCTGGCACTTTCCGTCGGTACTGCAGCGGGCTTTGTGTGGATGTGAATTTTCTTGTGGACAACATAACTCAAGAAGCTGTTGATGGATCCTTATGATATTTAGTGGATGGGTAGGATTTACCGAAAGGAAGGTCAAGTTCGATAATGGGTCTTCTAGCGGGTACCAAAGGTACTGCAGCAGAGCTTCAAAATTTAGGGGCATATTTTCTGAAAGTGCTATGGTCATGATTTTTGTGTGGTAGATAGTTCATGCCACAGAAAGTAAGTTCTGTAAATTTTGGCCCCCTAGCGGCTTGTTAAGAACCGCAGTGGGTGTTTTTGTTTTGACATTCGGACATGAATAACTTGAGAATGGGTCGACAGATCGTCGTGATGTTTGGTATGTACAGAGCTTGGATGGTGCTTTACATAATCAATGACTAATTATGCAAATAAGGAGCTAATTTGCATAATTAATAAGGAAAGTTTGTTAACCCACTGCCTTTCGATGGGAGATGGGACAGTGTCAGGTCATGTAAACAGATGCATAAACGTACATGTAGGTCAAATAAATAAACTATTCTCCAAGCAGAGGTGTGGGTCCTGCTGGTTTTTGACGCGTTCAGTTTAAGCATTTTTGTTCAACACGGTTGGCGACATAACGAAATAGGGACAAAATAGAAAGCCTGACTAGAAACACCTCAAAACGTGCCAGATTTATTCTATTCATATGTATTGACTGTACTATTTCATCATCACTTTCAACTTTCAACACTGCCATATCGAACCTTTGTGGCCCATATAATATCAACATACTCATATTTTTTTCATGACCAGTTATAACATATATCAGCACACTCTACACATATACTAGTCCTGTACCACCAAATGATTTTTAACCCTATCTTAACTGGACTCATTCGCCCAATCATAACGTCCAAATGGTATGGTGCATGATCAAATATGCAGGGGGTGATAGGCACGTAAATATAAATCACTTTCCGTAATAAGCCTTGATTATTTGGCGAAGATAATGTGTTTGTGGAACTCTAGTTAATATTGTATTAAGGTAAACAGAAAAAGCCACGCAAAGAACATCCACTCAAAACTTTATTACAATGTTCAGGACGGTCATAAGGCCGGCATTGTCGTCACCATCGGATAATATTTGTGCGCACCATATAAAATTTTTATTATAACAGAGCATCAGTCTATTATATACTAGTATAGCAGTAAACATAACAAAGTCTTGTATTGATAAATCAGAATCAAGTAGGTACATCGCTTAGACAGTACTTAAAACTAGGACAAGCATAAAAAAGACTCAAAAAAGGAACTGGCAGCTAAAACAAATAAACAAATATGAACTGTGACAAGTGTTAAGTACACAAGATAGGCAGCTGCATACATATATACACGAAATGAGCTAGACATCCACAGACGCTGTCAAAGAGGTGGACTTGGTGCGGAAGTATCTGGGAAAGCCGGGGTTGGGAAGGGCAGGTTTGAGCCTCGGATCGAACTCGTACGGCCCAAACCTCTCGGCGAAGTCCTCCAGGTCGTTCCCCCAGTCATCCTCGTCACTGCTCTGGTCGTACCCGAGCCCGATGCCCTCGTCACTCGGCACCGACTCGGTGCGCTCCTGTCTTCGGCAGAAATCTGGTGACGCGCCGAGGGTGGAGTCTGCCGGCTCCGATGCCGGGTACCGACTGTATCTCTCCTCCTCTGCTGTCCTGTCTCCTACCTGGTGAGACAGATGCGACGTAGACGGCCATTGGCTGTCCACCGGAAGTTCCTCCGGGTTGTCGAAGAACGCGCTGTTGTACGGGGTCTCTCCCTCCTCGTCCGAGCTCGGCACGGGCGAGTCTGTATCACCCTCCGCCTCCACCAGCTGCAGCAGACCCAGACCGACGCTGCTGCTGGCGCTCTGGCTGTGATTCCGCTTCCCAAACCTGTCCAGCAGAGACCTTAGGGACGCCAGGGACCCGGACTTACGCAGGGGGTACTTGGGTGGGGGCGGGAGTAGAACCTCGTCAAACCCCGATGAAAGTCGTTTTCTCGTAGGTCCGTCTGTGCTCAAATAAGTAGACGTCATCAAATGGGTTGAGTCGCTTGCCGAACATTCCACGCTCTTCTCGTTCATGAAAGCCTCGGCTTCCGCGGAGACCAGATCGTCCGAGTCGCTCCTGCTCCTGGCCATGGATTCGGCGAGGTACTCCGCCAGCGTCAGGTACGAGGAGCCCAGATGGCTAACGTGTTCGCTGGTGCTTATGGGCACGTATTTCCTTGAACACTGCGTAATGGCGATGCTTTTGTCCATACCGTTGCTCGCCAACCCGTTCGGTTTTCCCTCCCCGGTGGAGTTGACACTTTCGAGCGCGCCGGGGATCGGGTTGGCCTGCGTGTAGAACCCCCTGCTGATGGCCGGCACGTACCGCCCGTTCCGAAGCTCCATGTAGTTCGGCGGCTGCCACCCGGCGGCCACCTCCGTCACCTCCGTCACGCTGCCCGCGGTGTTGCTCCGCACGCGCCCGCCCGACGACCCGTCGCAGCCGCGGCACCAGGACAGGCACGGCAGTAAGGTCTTCACGATTACCTTGAAGTCCCTCCTGAAGCGGTCGCTCATAAGAATGTAGATGAGAGGGTTGACGAGCGAGTTCAGGTAGCCCAGGAGGTAGAGGATGAGGTACCCGGTGAAGAAGTTGTTCCTGGCGAGGACGAACTCGCTGGGCTGAGGGGTGAAGAGGTAGGTGATGCTGACCATATGCAGGGGAGTCCAGGCCACCACAAAAGCCACCACCACCGCGACCACCATCAGCGTTACCTGGGGAACGGGGAGAGAACAATAGCGGCGGGTAAGTCAGGTGGCGGGGTTTCTTTGAAAAAGGGTTAACAACGGGCACCTGGGAGGAACGACCAGGCGTGTAATGACTCCTTAAAGAGGGTTACTTTGGGGGCGACGTGGAGAGGATGGAATTCCTTTTACAGAGGCAGTTGGGAGGGAGAAGGAGGAGGAAATCATTATTGGCTGCCCGGTGACAAACAGCGCTGAGTACCTTCACCTTTGTCTTGGTTTGCATGACACTCGACCTCCCCCCCCTCACACACACGTACACAAACACACACACACACACACACACACACACACACACACACACACACACACACTCGCGCAACTAGACTCAACACACAAGCATACACACAAAAAACACAGGTTAAGGCCTATCTTAAGAGACGACAAAGTTTCCTTCAGAAAACAACAAAGAAACAAAACCAAGGAGCTTGAAGGAAAGTTTGAAAGACCTGTTGGGTCCAAAGTCCAAATACCAGACTTTTTCGGGTAAGACGGACCGAATGCTGAAAGTAGTTTTTACCAGACCTCCTGGGCCAGTTGAATACGTTGTTGAAACTGGATGCGAAATAGGGTTAGCCGGAAGGGTGACTGAAATTGCATTTGAGAATAAATTAACTCGACCGTAGACTAATAGTATCAGCCGTCTTAAGAATTATCCCTTTTTTGTGTCCGATTTCTACAACTTTAGCATCTGGTAGAGTATGATGGAAGCACAAGCCCCATGCCGGGGGGGGGGGGGGGCATGCATTGACTACCCTAGCCTCCTTTGCAGGCCTTCTGGGTGGTGCCGGTGTATTTTTTGAGTGGAGGGGGGGGGGGGCGCTGATAAGCGCTTTTCAACATATTGGGAGGTTTTTTTACAGGCGGCAAAACGATTTCTCCAGCAAAAGAACCTGGCCCCGATATGTAGAAAATCGCGAATCAACCCCCCAAAATAAACACCGGCACCGCCTAAAAGGCTTGCAAAGGAGGCGTGACTACCGTACCTTCCGCCTGTTGATCTCGCTCCTGGTGACGGTGCCGCGGGGCGCGACCGGCTTCTGCAGCTTCATGAGGCGCCACAGCACCAGGCCGCACGTCACGGCGATGAACAGCATCGGAACCGTGTGCATCACCAGCAGCTGCGGGGGACAGAAGAGAGGTGTTCAAAAATCTGTTTTTCCTAGAACTATCGTAGAGTGGAAGTAGAGTGCCACCAAGTACAGTAACGATTGCTCATTTGAAGTACGGTGTCAAATACCGCACCGGAATCACGGCGATGAACAGCATCGTCACCGTGTGCATCACCAGCAGCTGCGGGGGAGAGGAGAGAGGGTCTGGTCACCTAGTGTTTAAAAAAACTTTTTTTCCCTAGAACTATTGTAGAGTGGAACTCGTTGCCACTAAATACAGTAACGATTGCTCATTTGTCAAATACCGCACCAGACCACGCAACTACTCTTTAAAAGTCGTCAGCGCCAGCCGACTATAAATGCTGAAAAGTCGGGAGCAAACTCGTGGGAAGGTCGTGAGTGTGTGACAGGAGCTTCACTGCTAGTAACCACAGCAGGCGCTTTGTACAGTCTGCTGGGGCGAAGCGTACAAAAGAAATCTCTTTACTTTGTTTTTTCTAGACAAGTGCAGTCATGTAACGTAACGTAATGGCTTAAAGTTATTCCCAAGGACTGCTATCTCTTCAAGTTAGATGAAGGTCAGATGGAAGACAACTACGTCACACCTAATTTTCAAATTTGGTTCTGCTACGTTACAGCTATAAACCTTGCCCTCACAGCTAAACCTTGCCCGTATTTGGTGGTGGGGAGGGGGGCAGTATTCACCGTGATGGTCTGTACGGCCATATGGAACTTCCCGGCCGTGACGGGGTCGAACACTAGGCTTAAAGTTCTTCCCAAGGACTGCTATCTTCTAACGTCACACCTAACGTCCATATTTGGTTCTGCTACGTCACAGCTAAACCCTGCCCATATTTGGTGGTGGGGAGGGGGGCAGTATTCACCGTACGGCCATATGGAACTTCCCGGCCGTGACGGGGTCGAACACACCAGGCTTAAAGTTATTCCCAAGGACTGCTATCTTCTAGCGTCACACCTAACGTCAATATTTGGTTATGCTACGTCACACCTAACCCTGCCCATATTTGGTGGTGGGGAGGGGGGCAGTAGTTACCGTGATGGTCTGCACGGCCATGTGGAACTTCCCGGCCGTCACGGGGTCGAACACACCAGGCTTAAAGTTATTCCCAAGGACTGCTATCTTCTAGCGTCACACCTAACGTCAATATTTGGTTATGCTACGTCACACCTAACCCTGCCCATATTTGGTGGTGGGGAGGGGGGCAGTAGTTACCGTGATGGTCTGCACGGCCATGTGGAACTTCCCGGCCGTCACGGGGTCGAACACCAGGTAGAAGCCGTCCAGACACCTGGCCCGGTTCAGCTGCCCCAGGTCGCTGTAGAAGCACGCCACGCTCACCTGGTGGGGAGGAGGTACTGTGTCATGATCAGTTATACACCTGTCACTTCAAGCGAGACAGAACGATACTTAATAATCTCCAGGCAGATTTGGTCCTCATCTCAAAGTCTGTACGTCTTGTACGTCTTTAAGTTTTTCATCTGCATGTTTTCTGCATGTATTAGTTTACAGTTATGGTTGGTTGGGCTAGCGATAGGGGCCATCCAACTGTTTAAAGATTAGATAAATAAATAGTTTAAGTTATGGTTAGTGTTAGTATGAGTTATACTGACCTCGGCAGGCACCAGCCATGGAGAAAGGACCACCATGGGTACCAGCCAGATGGCGATGATGGTGGGGTTAGTGATAGGTTATGGCTGGGTTAGTGATAGGTTAAGGTTAGTGTAGAATATGAGTTATACTTACCTCAGCAGGCACCAGCCATGGAGACAGGACCACCATGGGTACCAGCCAGATGGCGATGATGGTGTTCCGGACCCGGTTGACGGGGAAGATCCGGCTGTTGGCCAGGTTACGCAGCGGCTGGACGATGGCGTAAAACCTGACAGAGACGACAGAAAAAATGCAACAATAAAGGAACTTCAAAAGTAACTTGATGGGGATATACCAAGAAGAATGTCCAATTGTTCAAAAATAAAAACTTGAAGAAAAACAAAAGGTTCCTACGAGGCTCGAACTCGTGACCTTCTGCGTGTAAAGCAGACGTGATAACCACTACACCAAGGAACGGTACGCAAGCAATCCTCAATGGTGAAGCTCTACGTCTCATTATAGATTGCAACCAAACAGTGCGTGTGAACCCTAACGTTTACAAAGTACTTGCTGGTGGGTTGATGCGTGAAAGAGGGAGGAAGAATGGAGGAAAGGAAGGTACAAAACAAAGGAACAAGAAAGGAAAACATTTGAGGAAATCTCAGAAAACTAGGAAGGACCAAGCTTGGAGCTCAAGATATCCGACAAGGACAAATGGGGACTCACAAGGTAATAGTTACTCAAGCAACTGGGAAAAAAAACTTGGAAAAGGCCAACTTGGGCAACTCCGGCATGTACATGCTGAACCAATAGATAGAAATAAATAAACCTCAGAATTGACATGTTAATGGGGTGAAGACAATTTAAGGATGGCTCAAACGGGGACTCACCTTTCTAAGGAGATGGCCACCAAGGTGAAGACGCTTGCGGAGACGCAGACCGGCTGCATGTAGTTGGCGATGGTGCAGAGCGGCCGGCTGAGCAGCGCGGGGTCTCCGGCGAACGTCACCAGCGTCAGCGGCACCACCACAGACGACACCTTTGTTATCGAAACAAATAACAATGTGACGTCGATGAAGGTTAGACATCCAGGCAATAGGACAGGCCAAAATACAGTTACTCAATCAACTGGGTAAGATTTCACAATTCTATTCAGGATGCGTCTCCAACTAGACATACACACAAACAAGTGGGTACAAAAGAATTAATCTACGTGTAAGTATATGATTCTACATGTACTTTTAAGGTCTAAAGATTTGATTTACGGTTATGTTTCAGCCACTATGTCCATCTTACTTATGTTGGATTTCACTAACTGAGCTAATATTTTAGTCACGTGTGACAGAATACTTAATTTGATTCTTTTTAATTATTTCATTACATTTGCTCTGTGGTAGATAGTTTGGTGGCCAACATACAAGCTTTCTAAGCTTCTCACCTCCCTTGGAGAGTTGAGTTATTATCTTACTATCTTTTTTGCTGATTGTGTTTTATTTTGTGCAAAATAAGATCATGTTAATTCCATTATATGTATGTCATCTTCTGGGAGCCCCAAAACTGTTTGGCAACAAAAGGGGGGC
Organism: Branchiostoma lanceolatum; assembly: GCF_035083965.1. Lineage (NCBI taxonomy): Eukaryota > Metazoa > Chordata > Leptocardii > Amphioxiformes > Branchiostomatidae > Branchiostoma > Branchiostoma lanceolatum. The sequence goes on along the minus strand of NC_089725.1, from coordinate 32,067,927 downwards.
TTCATTATGAAATCTAAGTAGTCAGAAAGGTTGAAAAAATGGTATACCGAATGATGAATTCTTCCTTTTTGTTCTTTCGCAGCTTCTTCTTTGACTTTGGCACTAACTTCGGCATTCTACGACATAAGTATTTGTTTTCCGATTTTTGTGTGCACATATTTGCTCATTTTGCAGCTGATTTGTTTGATGTATAGTATGGTCGAAAACTGGAAACGCGCGCATCAATTTTCGTTATTTTCATCCATGTCAGATCGAACTGATATGGACTAAACAATAACACCACATTCCACTAAGACGGCGACCTCGTAGTGACTCACTGCGACCTAACAATTGACAGAGTGCAGAACGAATTTTATTGATGAAAACGAATCTTTTTATGCATTGTGTTTTTGGCGACGCCTCAGGGGCGAGCCTAATAGTATACTTTACGCCCGCTTTATGAGAATTCCCAGAATTGTACAGGCATGCGTGGAATGTGTTTGCGCGTGCGTAGTGGCAACATATGAGTATTCCCTTGGGAATTTGTTTTGAAGTTGCCTTTCCCTTATTTTGTTTATTATTTCAGTCAACCTTGTTATTTTGCATGATTATGGCTATACAAATCCAATATATGTCGTCGCAAGGTCTTAGTGCGATCGCCGTCTAGTGGAATGAGGGGGAGGGGGAGGGGCAAATCAAAGAAAAGGTATCTACCAGCAGGTCTGAGACGGCCAGGTTGGCGATGAAGTAGTGCGCGGCGTTGTGCAGCAGGCGGTTCCGCCGGATGGTCCAGCACACGAACGCGTTCCCGCACATCCCCAGCAGCATCACTATGATGTACAGGACGATAAACAGGATCCGCACGCCCTCCACCTGCAGCCAAGATTGGTAATTAAGAATGTTAATTAAGACTAATTAAGACTATTAATCAAGCACGCCCTCAACCTGGAGCCAATATTGTTGATTAAGACCAGTTTTAATTAGTATCAAGAAGGCGGGTTGTATAAGCCATATATATGCCAATTACCTCTTTGTATATGTGTTTTTTTTTTCATGAAAAACGGGGGTATAGCATTATTCTGACTGCTAGTGTGTGCGTACGTTTACTGCGGAAAATCTAGAAGGATTACGATGATATTCAGAACGTGGGTATGCGTTGTGAACCTGACGGTCAGGGTTGATTTTTAGCCTCCTGATGACCGATATTTGAACTGCAGCAGGACTTCTGGTTTTTGTATATTTGGTCCTGGACATGCTGTGGTCTTGGTGGCTGATAGGTGTTGGCGTAAGGAAAAAATGGTGTAGGTTTGGGCCCCCTAGTTATAATATGTAATTTCTTGATGTGCAAATAAACAAGCGAACAAAGAAAGAAGCAAACGAACCTGTGTCCAATCCGAGTGGTTGAAGTTCAGATCTGCCTGTCCGCCGCAGGGTCGCGTTGGGCTGGCAGTAGCATTGCCGACAAGAAAGGATGTGTAATTAATATGACTCGGGGTCGGAGACAACGTTGCGTTCATGGCTCCCTCTTGCACGGTCGGAATGGCGAGACCGTTGGCGGCTGTGACAGGCTTGGCTGTCTGCTCTCCTCTCTCCTCTACTCTCCTCACATCTGCACAGTCATGGTGAAATCCAGGTTTGGGTCATGGTGCTCATCAGGAAGTGTCTGCCCTCTGGTCATGGGGGTATTCTCTGGCGGGACTCTGGAGGGGAAATAGACAATCGTGGTGGCAAAAGGTTTCCTGGTGGTTGGACGGGGAACAGATAGTCTCAAAAAAATATCAACGACTAAGGTAAAATTATTTACCAGATGCATTGACCGAAAAAATGTCAGTCCGTTATTTTGTTCAAAATAGCGAGCAAAGTAATAATGACTGCCTTCTCTGATCTTCTCAGGCCAATTATTCACCTTATTCGGCCAACTTCTACAATTTTATCAGCAACCAGGAGAGCCGATCGAGACTGCCGTCTGTCGCTGTTTGCTCTTTCCAGATCCTACTCATATATAACGCAACATTTATAACCTATGCCTATTGACACGTGGTTCACGCTCCGATACTGGTGTTTGCTGATGATGACTGGCCATATTTCATTAAAAAAGAACTACGTTATGGCAAGGCTTCAGGAATTCTGCATACTTGGGTGACAATCCAAGCACTTGCATTCCTGATCTCAAGTTAAAGGTAGATTCTTACCCAAGACGGACATGCATGTATTTGTTCAATTTCCTTTTACATACAATTTCCGTTTAACTGTACTCATTTAACAGACCGGTTGTTATTAATCGTTCCCGATTGCTCTGAATGTATGTTCATAAGATGAATAAATACATTAATAGTGAACACTTCCAGAAGAATTGCCTTAATTAATACAATGTCTCGGTCGCCGGGAAGAGATGACGTCGTCGTCAGGGCGCCGGTGGGAATGTGCACACATGCTGCCGGCGTCGCCTGGGTGACGTCAGCTCTTCACCGACTCGCCGGCGGCTTGTCTCCAAGCAGATGTTAGGTCCTGCTCATTTTCCACGTGTTTAATCTTTGCAGCGTTTTTTTAGTTCCTGTCACATAAAGCCGACCATGACCTTCTACGGACCATGGTGGGGAGTTCGTAACCAAGGTCATCTGTCGTCGGGAGTTATTTGGCGAGGTTACTACTAGTATTTGAACGTCATCCGCGCCAATCGACAATGAATGTTGACAAATCAAAGTTTGGATAGTCATATTCTTGGATACGAGTACATGGATACCTTATTTAGTCCATATCATATTCCGCTCGGATGCGATCAGAGGAATGGACTGGAACTAGAAATAGGAAGGATTCCATCCCAGCGCCGGCCTTGGTTGGGGAGCGGTCGGGAGCAAAGTCGTGGAAAGGTCGTGGATATGGCCCTTGACAAGGGCCTAAAATGGAACAAGGGCCGAGCCCGCCTCCACAAGTGGGTCAACACTAGACAGGTGTACAAAACGTTGCAAATCAAACACACGCGCAAAACGACCTAACATCTGCTTGGAGATATAGTCTATACACTATAGTCTTTACCACTGGGTTACTGGATTACTGTACACTTTAGAGACGTACAAAACGTTGAAAAGATAGAGCGACGACCCAACATCTGCTTGGAGATCGCGAAGGGGCGACGGACGTTGCGAATTGTAACGTTGCGCCGCAAGAGCGCAAATATTTGCCGCTACAAGTAGAGAGTTTGATCCGAGCATCAACAAAGCCGTGGCAGGTGGATTTCGCGCCATAACAAAGTCGGAAAAGTGCCCCGAGAGGGCAGACCTCTACTAAGTCGGCGGCACACAGCTGGGAAACACAAGATCGCACCCACAAGGCCGCGAGCTCAAAGGCACATTTTCGGTAGCCTCCATAGCAGGCTCTCCGAGGCCTTTTGGGGGCTTATAATACACTTTTGCTGATGATTTCGTTCGGTACTGGGTCGTTTGTGCAGCCTCTAGGGGCCAAATGGTTACGGGCTGGCTGCACAAACGACCCAGAGCAAATAGAAGTCATCAGCAAAAGTGTAGTATAAGACCCCCCCCCCCCCAAGGCCCCAGAGAGCCTGCTATGGAGGCTACATTTTTGGCCGGAACTTGAAGCGGCCGGCCTCCTCTCGGTCACCGCAGGAGATCTGCCGATATTCACAGGTCATCGAGCTACGTCCAAAGTGACAGGGTAGATTTTCAGGCGAAAAATACGCTTGTTTGTTTGTTTGCGGCATTTTTCAATGATTCCTGGGGGGTTCAACCCCATACATAGTAATACATAGTAATAATAAAACTGTCAAATAATAACAAATAATACGCTCGATTCTTTGGACGATTTTGAAAGTAGGTAACATTCCGGTGATCTACAAATTCAACCGAAGGTGATGCCGGCTTCAAGCCAGCTTCATTCAACGAAATTGATCATGAGTTGATCATTCATTAGGTGGGGGATACTGGCACACTTTAGCTCTATCTTGTTTGTATCTATATATTCGTTTTTGTTCAGCGGCGCTGGCAAAATCAGTGGTACAACTTGAATGCAACGTCACTTTGTCCTCGTCTTTCTGTTATTTTGAATGGAAAATAAATAAAAAAGTCAGCTTCAAGGCATATGAACCTGTGTAACATGTAGGGACGGATGAAGCTGAAATGTGGCCTCAACATCGTTGGGTTCCATGTCGCATTATTGTTAATGTTTATTCTTTTGATTAGAACTGGCTCTGACGGGTAACTGAGAAGGGAGGTATGGCAGAAATGGTCCATGATTGGACATCAGGACCTTTGGATATGGCCGTAAATATCTATAAAAGTGCGTCTAAATGTATAGAATATCATCGGTTACAAGCTTAGCCACATTCTAGCTTTAGTCCTAAGGCTCCTAACCTTGGTTATAGCATATCGTACTTTACTCCGTTACTATGACGACATGGTTTGATAGGTATGTTACCAACCATACACGGATCCGCTATACTCCAAGCCACAGCGTTACCATTTATGAGCCTGACAGTAGATTTACCAGCTCTTGTACAATTTACATGTCTTCATCGTTCAGGAATTTTGTTCACTTACACTAACTTTGTATTTCATCTAGAAAGGAAAGTAATCTCGATCCAGTTTTAGCTCACTGAAGAGCTAATCTTCCACTGGTCGTGACAGAGAAGAAGACAGACGCTATGTACAGTATTTACAGGTTCTTGTACCGGGGAAATTCCCCTAGCTCTTTTCGAATAGCACAATGAACAGTGGACCACGAAATTCCCCTAGCTCTTTTCGAATAGCACAATGAACAGTGGACCACGGCTTAACGTCCCGTCCTAAGGACTGCGATCTTTTCCGGTAGCGTGCATGTCGGGTGAGCAACACAGCCGGGATCGAACCCCCGGCTTCTAGTTCCAGAGGCAAGATCGCTAACCACTGGACTACGCACGCTACCAATTTTCTAGACAATGTCTAGACAAGAAGACAGTCCAACTACCTCAATGTTATGAACAGAAATGAACAAAGCTGTTCTCTGTGCAGACGTTGAAAATACTCCGCTGTGCCCTTTCTTTGAAAAGGACCTTCACGCGAAGTAAATCTAGTATACAGTTCAGAACAACGTCGATAAAGGGACTAGTATTTAGCATACACTAACCTTACTTGTACAACACAATCCCGGGTGCTTATGTTGTCGTGTACGATACGAATTAATGACGCTTAATCAAAGATATTTGTCCCGTAGTTCAACACGACGACAAGGACCCGTTGTTAAAAAACGGTCATTTCCTCTTCCGACATAAACTAGAATCGCCCAGAATCGTCCAGGTGCCCAGTTTACCTCTGTTGCTTCCCTCAGAAGCTGTCACAAAAACATAATATTGCCTTTAAGGCACTCACCTCGTTTCGTCGTGAGCGGTTTTCGTGAGGACTTGCAAGTCGACGTTCTTCGAAGCAAATTCCAACGCGGCACTGCTCTCTAGGTACGGCAAAGTTAGTAAAGTTCGCTCGAGGGTTTTCTGTGGTTTTACAGCCGACTATCCAAACAGCTAATGCGCTTTCCACTCGTGTTAGACCCCGGTCACGAATAAGCCACTCGGCAGTTTTATGACAGTTGGTCGCGGATGTGTCGCGCGAACTTCCGCTGTTTTTTGATGGAGAAGGTTGTGGTAGTAGATCCTTCTCGGCCGTCGGTTCTGTCACGTAAAGTCGTACGACAGAACGATAAGTCGTACGACAAGTGTGCCTGCACCTATCCTGAGTGCGTTGGCGGCGGCTCTGTGACTGGGGAGGGCCGGTTGCCTTGCCTAGCGCCGCGCGCCCGGCGAGTAGCACGGGAAGGTGCAGCCATCAATCACCGTAAACCTGACAAGGCTGTTTGATCTGCCAGGTAATTTCTGAGTGGCGCGGCGATTGGTGTAAGGAGAGAGTTGTGGGAGGTAAACATGCTCGCGTTGTGTGCCTGCGGCGTTTCTGTGTGGCGGAATCGCACCGTTCAATAGGCGACGTTTCGGACACACAACGGTCGGAGAGGGCGAGGGGAGATTCATGATTTCGGTAAACAAGGCAAGGGTGGAGCGGAGGTGCATTCTGTCGTAGTCATCCCGAATTTTGATAAGAAGTCATCATGGCCTGTTTAGATCTTGTCTCTGGTCAGCCCCTCAGAGCTCGGGGTCTCAAATCGTCTTGGGTCACAGTTGGGTGGCAAGAGTTTAAGAATCAAGCTACAAGTGCGTCGACTAAGTAGGAAAGTATAAACAAAGACTTTTGTTTTAAAACTTGAAGAACTCGCTGCCATTGACGGTAACGCTTTTGTACATGTGTGCCGTTTCAGGACCTTTGAACCTCCAAATCCTCTGTAGTTCAGGTGGCTCATCCCTGCCCGGTCTCTGAGGCATGGCCGGGTCTGTGCGAGGTTTTCTGGGATTTCAAGGTTTGTTTCGCCCACAAAGAGTCCCTACTATGTCTCTTCTAAGATTAAAAGACTATCTAAAATTGTATTCTCTTTATTTGCATATCAATTCATATTTCGTGGTTAAAACCTGCTGTTCGATAAATCTTGCTCAGAGTCACTGACAAAAAGTAGTGGATGCTACTTGAAACGTCTGACCGTTTCCAAAGGCAAAATCATATACAGTTGCTTGAGTAACTGTTATTTGGCGTATCGTATTACCTGGATGTCTAACCTAACACTACTAGGTGCATAAATGTGAAAATTATGTGAATTTTCGGCAAAATTTGAAGAAAATGTGATAAAATGTGATATAATGTTAAAAATTTTGAGGTCCAACAGCATTACATTTTTTCACATAAATTGACAGATAACTACATAAAATAACATTCAGGTCACATTTCTGTAGAGCGACACTGAAATGTGAAAAAATGTTATTATTTTGCGTCACATTATTTCACATTCACCCTAAAAGATCTAGAAAAATCACATTTTCAAATGTGAAAATATGTTATATAAATGTGAAGTTGGCTGTTCACCCATTATGTGAAGTTATGTGACTACCAGTGCATTTTTCCGCCGCCTATGTTTATGTGATTTTATGTGAAACGTGCTCTCGGTGAAAATGTGAAATAATGTTATATCAAATCACATTTTATAAAATGTGACTTCATGTGGAATTTATGTGAAATGCGGTCTGCTGCAAAATGTTAAAAGATGTGAAAACAGCTAGCAAGCCGAGAAATGTGAAATTTATGTGATGTTCAAAAAAAGCGAAATGTGAAAAAATGTGATATGCGAATCACATTAATTTCACATTTTTAAAATGTGAAATTAATGTGAATTGCCTTACACAAGATTTGAAGACATTTGAATTGACAGAATATGTAAAAGGTAAGTGTAGTTATTTTTTTCCCAACGTTTATATATGACGTCTATACTGTATTTAACTACACATTCCCGATACCACAAGCCCCCCCCCCCCCCCCCCGCGTTTAAACACATGTAGCCTTTCTTTCAAAGTATGGTAATTAACCATCATTAAACGGTGACATTCGAAAGCGAGCTATAAGGTAGAGTTTTCTCCACCTCACTTTTCTTCGTCGATCAAGCTAATTATTTAAGAGATATGCTCGCAAAAGATGCGTTGCAAACGATATAACGCTTTGCGCTGTGACTTGACTAAAATTTAGCATTCAGACAACAATTGACAGAAGGTGTGCCACTGTTCAGTTGTTGATTAACTACTTTACAAGTGAAAGCACCTAATGTCACGCCCCATTCACACTTTGACAGCAACGCCCAGCCCCTCGCCTTCATGTCCCACCATAGATTTTAAGAGAGTGAAGAAGGGCCTGATCTTTTTTAAACTCCTCGGCCAAATTTGAAAAGACAGTCTGTGTAAAAGATTCAATGTAAGCATTATGGCCGACATGAAGTAGATGACTAAGATGTTTCAAACTCTCACAGTTTTTTGGAGAACCTAATTAATGAGTAACCAAGTCAATCTTTGCATCTTATATCTTATTAAGATACGTTCGGTTTCTGAAGCAAACATGATTACGATCTACAAATGCAAGAAACGCACTAGCGTATGTTCCCATTTTGCGAGTTCACAATAGATACTGTTTATTAGACACTGACATTCAAAGCTCCTGCCATCAAAATAGAGAAATTGTTTATTTCTTTGAAAGGCTAACGCCTGTTTTGCAAATCCTTGCCGCGCTTCTTGTACATAATATATTATGCAGCTCTATTGTAACGCGCTCATTCAAAGCCGACTCTTTGATATTCATATAAAGCTCCTTTTTTTGCGAAGGTGTGAAATGGTGGAATTTCACACATGTTGGACCTTTCACAGATAAAACTCCCATGTGCCAAAGCAGGGATAAAGTGAGACTGTCTCAATAAAGACACGTACAGAATTTACGTTGCTTTTTTTTGTTTCAATATGGTCTATGCACATATCTATATATTTGCTTAAAATCCCCATATCACCCTTCCCTGGTATTTGGACTGTCTTCATAACTACCGATTTCCCCTGAATTAGCTACAAATTAGTCACCGCCACTTTTAATGCTACTAAAACCTTGATCAAAAAAACTACAAAAAGAAAAGCTATAAATTTCACACAATTCATGAAAAACTATTACGTAGTCTTTTAATGTAAAACCATTGGTTCCGTGTTGTTTTCTTCACCATAGAACCTACGATACCCCTTAAATGCATGTTGTAATATGACAAGATATATAGCATCCTAGTGATTCATTTTGAGTAACGGGCGTTTTGTGGAGCATTCGAGAAGAAAACTTCTAGATAGAAAGTTACACAGCGCCCGCGGTTTAAAGAGTTTGAATGCAATCACGGACACACTATTGTAAATCGTCTCGTATTGAAAAGTCGATGGATCCGTGTTGTTTTCTGGTGTTTAGAAAACACCGTGGTCAGTTAAAAAGACTTGTTGTAACGTCACAAGATACATAGAGCTCTAGCATAAGATCATAGACTACGGGCCACTTGTACAGCATTTGGAAAATGGCATCCGGACAGACATATATACAGCGCGGCTTTCGTGCACGTCAAATAAAACGTGTGTTGGGCAGTCTTGGATTAGAAAATTTATAGTTCCGTGTTGTTTTCTAGATCTACGAACCTTCGACTGCCTCAAAAATGCATGTTGTTATACGACAAGATATACAGCATCCTAGTAATTTATTATGAGTAACGGGCGTTTTGCGGAAGATTTGAAAAAAAAAAAATTTCTAAATAGAAAGGTACACAGTGCGGTTTAAAGAGTTTGAATGCGCTCACGGACACACTATTGTAAATCGTCTCGTATTGAAAAGTTGATGGTTCCGTGTTATTTTCTGGTGTAAGGAGCACTGTAGGAAGTCGAAAAGACTTGTTGTAACGTCACAAGATGCATAGCATTCTAGTATAAGATCATAGGCTACGGGCCACTTGTACAGCGTTTGGAAAATTGCATCCGGGGAGAAATATACACAGCGAGGATTACGTACAACTCAAATAAAACGTGTGTTGGGTAGTCTTGGATTAGAAAATTAGTAGTTTCGTCTTGTTTTCTAGACCGTCGAACCTTTGACGCCCCTAAAATGCATGTTATTATACGACAAGATATACAGCATCCTAGTAATTCAATTTGAGTAACGGGTGTTTTGTGGAGGATTCGAGAGAAAACTTCTAAATAGAAAGTTACACAGCGCCCGCGGTTTAAAGAGTTTGATGCGCTCACGGAAACGTACGCTATTGTAAATCGTCTCGTATCGAAAAATTAATTGTTCCGTGTTGTTTTCTGGTGTTAAGAAAACTGTAGGAAGTTAAAAAGACTTGTTGTAACGTCACAAGATACCTAGAATTCTAGTATAAGATCAAAGGCTACGGGCCACTTGTACAGCATTTGGAAAATTGGATCCGGGCAGAAATATACACAGCGAGGATTTCGTGCACGTCAAATAAAACGTGTGTTGGGTAGTCTTGGATTAGAAAATTAGTAGTTTCGAGTTGTTTTCTAGACCGTCAAACATTTGACACCCCTGAAATGCATGTTATTATACGACAACATATACAGTATCCTAGTAATTCAATTTGAGTAACGTGTGTTTTGTGGTGGATTCGAGAGAAAAACTTCTAAATAGAAAGTTACACAGCGCGCGCGGTTTAAAGAGTTTGAATGCGCTCACGGACACGTAGGCTATGGTAAATCGTCTCGTATCGAAAAGTTGATGGTTCCGTGATGTTTTCTGGTCTTTAGAACACTGTAGGAAGTTGAAAAGACTTGTTGTAACGTCACAAGATACCTAGAATTCTAGTTTAAGATCAAAGGCTACGGGCCACTTGTACAGCATTTGGAAAATTGGATCCGGGCAGAAATATACACAGCGAGGATTTCGTGCACGTCAAATAAAACGTGTGTTGGGTAGTCTTGGATTAGAAAATTAGTAGTTTCGAGTTGTTTTCTAGACCGTCAAACATTTGACACCCCTGAAATGCATGTTATTATACGACAACATATACAGCATCCTAGTAATTCAATTTGAGTAACGTGTGTTTTGTGGTGGATTCGAGAGAAAAACTTCTAAATAGAAAGTTACACAGCGCGCGCGGTTTAAAGAGTTTGAATGCGCTCACGGACACGTACGCTATTGTTAATCGTCTCGTATCGAAAAGTTGATGTTTTCTGGTCTTTAGAACACTGTAGGAAGTTGAAAAGACTTGTTGTAACGTCACAAAATACCTAGAATTCTAGTTTAAGATCAAAGGCTACGGGCCACTTGTACAGCATTTGGAAAATTGGATCCGGGCAGAAATATACACAGCGAGGATTTCGTGCACGTCAAATAAAACGTGTGTTGGGTAGTCTTGGATTAGAAAATTAGTAGTTTCGAGTTGTTTTCTAGACCGTCAAACATTTGACACCCCTGAAATGCATGTTATTATACGACAACATATACAGCATCCTAGTAATTCAATTTGAGTAACGTGTGTTTTGTGGTGGATTCGAGAGAAAAACTTCTAAATAGAAAGTTACACAGCGCGCGCGGTTTAAAGAGTTTGAATGCGCTCACGGACACGTACGCTATTGTAAATCGTCTCGTATCGAAAAGTTGATGTTTTCTGGTCTTTAGAACACTGTAGGAAGTTGAAAAGACTTGTTGTAACGTCACAAAATACCTAGAATTCTAGTTTAAGATCAAAGGCTACGGGCCACTTGTACAGCATTTGGAAAATTGGATCAGGGCAGAAATATACACAGCGAGGATTTCGTGCACGTCAAATAAAACGTGTGTTGGGTAGTCTTGGATTAGAAAATTAGTAGTTTCGAGTTGTTTTCTAGACCGTAAAACCTTTGACACCCCTGAAATGCATGTTGTTATACGTCAAGAGATACAGCATCCTAGTAATTCAATTTGAGTAACGGGTGTTTTGTGGTGGATTCGAGAGAAAAACTTCTAAACAGAAAGTTACACAGCGCGCGCGGTTTAAAGAGTTTGAATGCGCTCACGGACACGTACGCTATTGTAAATCGCCTCGTATCGATAAGTTGATGGTTCCGTGTTGTTTCCTGGTGTCAAGAACACTGTAGGAAGTTGAAAAGACTTGTTGTAACGTCACAAGATACCTAGAATTCTAGTTTAAGATCAAAGGCTACGCGCCACTTGTACAGCATTTGGAAAATTGGATCCGGGGAGAAATATACACAGCGAGGATTTTGTACACGTCAAATAAAACGTGTGTTGGGTAGTCTTGGATTAGAAAATTAGTAGTTTCGTCTTGTTTTCTAGACCGTCGAACCTTTGACACCCCTAAAATGCATGTTGTTATACGACAACATATACAGCATCCTAGTAATTCAATTTGAGTAACGGATGTTTCGTGGTGGATTCGAGAGAAAAACTTCTAGATAGAAAGTTACACAGCGCGCACGGTTTGAAGAGTTTGAATGCGCTCACGGACACATACGCTATTGTAAATCGCCTCGTATCGATAAGTTGATGGTTCCGTGTTGTTTTCTGGTGTCAAGAACACTGTAGGAAGTTAAAAAGACTTGTTGTAACGTCACAAGATACCTAGAATTCTAGTATAAGATCAAAGGCTACGGGCCACTTGTACAGCATTTGGAAAATTGGATCCGGGCAGAAATATACACAGCGAGGATTTCGTGCACGTCAAATAAAACGTGTGTTGGGTAGTCTTGGATTAGAAAATTAGTAGTTTCGAGTTGTTTTCTAGACCGTCAAACATTTGACACCCCTGAAATGCATGTTATTATACGACAACATATACGGCATCCTAGTAATTCAATTTGAGTAACGTGTGTTTTGTGGTGGATTCGAGAGAAAAACTTCTAAATAGAAAGTTACACAGCGCGCGCGGTTTAAAGAGTTTGAATGCGCTCACGGACACGTACGCTATTGTAAATCGTCTCGTATCGAAAAGTTGATGTTTTCTGGTCTTTAGAACACTGTAGGAAGTTGAAAAGACTTGTTGTAACGTCACAAAATACCTAGAATTCTAGTTTAAGATCAAAGGCTACGGGCCACTTGTACAGCATTTGGAAAATTGGATCCGGGCAGAAATATACACAGCGAGGATTTCGTGCACGTCAAATAAAACATGTGTTGGGTAGTCTTGGATTAGAAAATTAGTAGTTTCGAGTTGTTTTCTAGACCGTCAAACCTTTGACACCCCTGAAATGCATGTTGTTATACGTCAAGAGATACAGCATCCTAGTAATTCAATTTGAGTAACGGGTGTTTTGTGGTGGATTCGAGAGAAAAACTTCTAAACAGAAAGTTACACAGCGCGCGCGGTTTAAAGAGTTTGAATGCGCTCACGGACACGTACGCTATTGTAAATCGCCTCGTATCGATAAGTTGATGGTTCCGTGTTGTTTCCTGGTGTCAAGAACACTGTAGGAAGTTGAAAAGACTTGTTGTAACGTCACAAGATACCTAGAATTCTAGTTTAAGATCAAAGGCTACGCGCCACTTGTACAGCATTTGGAAAATTGGATCCGGGGAGAAATATACGCAGCGAGGATTTTGTACACGTCAAATAAAACGTGTGTTGGGTAGTCTTGGATTAGAAAATTAGTAGTTTCGTCTTGTTTTCTAGACCGTCGAACCTTTGACACCCCTAAAATGCATGTTGTTATACGACAACATATACAGCATCCTAGTAATTCAATTTGAGTAACGGATGTTTTGTGGTGGATTCGAGAGAAAAACTTCTAGATAGAAAGTTACACAGCGCGCACGGTTTGAAGAGTTTGAATGCGCTCACGGACACATACGCTATTGTAAATCGCCTCGTATCGATAAGTTGATGGTTCCGTGTTGTTTTCTGGTGTCAAGAACACTGTAGGAAGTTAAAAAGACTTGTTGTAACGTCACAAGATACCTAGAATTCTAGTATAAGATCAAAGGCTACGGGCCACTTGTACAGCATTTGGAAAATTGGATCCGGGCAGAAATATACACAGCGAGGATTTCGTGCACGTCAAATAAAACGTGTGTTGGGTAGTCTTGGATTAGAAAATTAGTAGTTTCGAGTTGTTTTCTAGACCGTCAAACATTTGACACCCCTGAAATGCATGTTATTATACGACAACATATACAGCATCCTAGTAATTCAATTTGAGTAACGTGTGTTTTGTGGTGGATTCGAGAGAAAAACTTCTAAATAGAAAGTTACACAGCGCGCGCGGTTTAAAGAGTTTGAATGCGCTCACGGACACGTACGCTATTGTAAATCGTCTCGTATCGAAAAGTTGATGGTTCCGTGATGTTTTCTGGTCTTTAAAACACTGTAGGAAGTTGAAAAGACTTGTTGTAACGTCACAAGATACCTAGAATTCTAGTTTAAGATCAAAGGCTACGGGCCACTTGTACAGCATTTGGAAAATTGGATCCGGGCAGAAATATACACAGCGAGGATTTCGTGCACGTCAAATAAAACGTGTGTTGGGTAGTCTTGGATTAGAAAATTAGTAGTTTCGAGTTGTTTTCTAGACCGTCAAACATTTGACACCCCTGAAATGCATGTAGTAATACGTCAAGATATACAGCATCCTAGTAATTCAATTTGAATAACGGGTGTTTTGTGGAGGATTCGAGAGAATAACTTCTAAATTGAAAGTTACACAGCGCGCACGGTTTAAAGAGTTTGAATGCGCTCACAGACACACAATTGTAAATCGTCTCGTATTTATAAGTTGATGGTTTCGTTTTGTTTTTTGGTGTCAGGAACACTGTAGGAAGAGAGAAAGATATATTGTGAAGTCACAAGATATCTGGGATTCTAGTATGAGGTCATAGGCTGCTGTTGACTTGTAGAGCGTTAGACCATTTTCATTCGGGAAGATATATACACAGCGCGGATTTCGCACACGTCATGTAAAAACATCTGTTTGGCAGTCTTGGATGAGAAAATTACTAGTTCCGTGTTGTTTTCTAAACCTGAGAATCTTCGCCCCCCTGAAAATGTATGTTACAATATGACAAGATATACAGCATCCTAGTAATACATTTTGAGTAATGGGTGTTTTGTGGAGGGTTTGAAAAATACTTCAAAATAGAAAGTACAAATACACGCCCTGATAGACCTTTCTAAATCGTCTCGTATTGAAAAGTTGGTGTTTTTTTGGGTTTTTTTCTTAAGTTAAGGACATTGTAAGAAGTTGGATAGAGGTGTTTAACTTCAGAACATATGTGAGATTCTCGTATGATTCCTTGGGCTCGTTGCATTTTAGATCTCAAGTCAAGGGACCATTAATCCGGAATCCGGTCTACCGTGTATTGGCCGGGATCTCTTCGGGACAGAAGGGTTTACCGCCCCCGGGGTAATATCATGGCACCCGATAGTAATTTTACGTGGTAGGTGTTCATTTTTTCCCCGCTTATCGTTACGACCGATTACATTTCTACCACGTAATACACTGTTGCCAAAGATAACCTGTGCCGTAACGGCAGAAAGCTCAGTCTTCCCGAAAGAAAGCTTGGCCGAACATAGCCCGGCCTATAGCTAATGACGACACGCCAGACTGGATGGTAGGTTAGGAATTTCGAAGTCATACAGCAGCGGAAATGTTTACCGCATCCACCCGTGAGCTCACTTAACACATACTTGATAATGATATTATAATGTAAATATTACCAGAGATTACTTCTGATAGCATTTACAAGATCAAACGTCGGTAGATGCTGGAGACGAAAGGGGTGCTGCATTAGCTCCTGATGCTCGCGAATGATTGATTGATTGATTGATTAATTGCATTAATATCTATTTCTTATTGATAAATATATAGATGATTACTACATCAACACAGTATTTACTGTTAACCTTGGAGAACTCGTGGAAAATAAAAGCTGTTGCCTGTTGGGCATTTTTTCACATAAAATCACATAATCAGCTAGGACACCGGCAAATGTGAAATTATGTGAAACATTATCACATAAAATCACATTCCCAGGATTCTGTGAAAAAATGTGATTTGAATTTCACATAATTTCACATTTGACTCTTTGCCGTTTGCGGAAGAAAACCTTTTCACATTTCTTCACATTTTTTCAAATTTCAGATTCACATTTTTTTGGGTCACGTTTTAGGGTTGTGCGATTTCACATAATGGATTCACATTTCTTAAAGGGTCACATTTTTTCACATAAGATAACATTTCGCGATTCACATTTTGAAAAAAAATCACATTTTGGGTTTCACATATTTATGGTCGGATTCACATTATGTCACATTTTCTTGGAATTTTGCAGCAAATTCACATAATTTTCACATTAATGCACCTAGTAGTGTAAATTGACGTACCATCTCTCTTGTTTCAGAGGATTCTTTCCTTGTCAAATAGGAAAACAGCTCACCCGACGAGTCTGCGAGATTTAAAAGACATTATCGGCAGCAACACGCCGACGTTGTCTTGGTCACTGCCCGATTCTTAGAGGTCGCAGGTCACCGAGCCCCGTCCAAAGTATAGGTTAGATTGTTAGGCGAAAATACGCTTCATCGATGTAGGTGTTATAACTAAAATGAAATGACTAGACAGGTAAACGAAATATATCAGACTACAAAGGTTCGACCTAGGTAAGACCTTACACATCGATCGCCCTATAAGCTAACTTCCACTCCTAACCTGTACTTGAATCCGGCCCTATGTGATGATCTCTTTGTCATAATTGTTTATATTCATGTCACGGTTGTGCTGTTATAACAAGACCGATAAAGGAAAGATATCCGACTATAAAGGTTCAACCTTATCGGACCCTTCATACATGTATAACGACACGACTAAACCGCTCTAATTGAACTCTACCTTGACGTTGCCGTGATTCAATTTGATACAGTTGTTGATATTTATGATCCTGTTGCGGTATTAAAACTAGATAGACGAAAGATATCAGACTACAGAGGCACGGCCTAGGTATGGCCATGAACTACACCTGAACCCTGCCTTGATGTTGCCGTGATATCTTTTGTACAATTTTTGATATTTACGACCGTGCCGCGGAGTCATCACCCCCGGGAGGTTCGGGTAATACTTCCCATAAACCATCGCACAAAGCCGCATGACAAGCTTTCCGTGAGACGCACGAATCAAGGAAAAGGGGAAGTGATCTCGGACCAGTTTACCTCAAATGAACTCAGAACAGAAGAGCTCCTCTTCCACTGGTCGCGAGAGAAGACTAAAACGCTACATACAGTATTTTTGCAGGTTCATTGTACCAGGAGAATTCCCCTAGCTCTTTTCGACAAGCTAAGTGCAATGAAAAATGGACCACGAATAAAGACTGTGACGCTTTCCCGTGCGTGCATGTCGTTTTTTTTTTATGAGAGTATCATTTAAAGCGCATTAGCGTTTACGACGTGGTACATAAGAATGCTTTTAAGTAGGGCGAGGGCACTGAACTCTAAAGCACTTAATACCGTACCTTAAGTTTTTCCAAGGCGGTTATGTAATACAGGATGGTTGTACATTCGTTCTCTAACGTCTGCATTGTATTGATTGAAGACAGACGAAGCAAAGACAAAGTTGACGTGTTTACAGGTATCGATACATCTACTATTTCCACAAAATAATTTAATGTCTTCACCTCGGCATACAAAAGACATCAGTTATAGTACACTCAAGCTAACCGTTGTATGAACAGTCCCAACAGGATGGAGCCACGATTGGGAGGTTTAATTAGACTGTGGCACAGGTCTAGGTTTGAAAATCAGCTGATAAAGAAATATTTTTTTCTGAAATAGGCGTTTCGCAGTTGGTAGAGTTATATTAAATGCTAATAGATGGGCATCGAGATAAATCCGGTTCTCGTTCATTTGGTGTAATTGCGCATGGCGACCCGAATGTATGGTCGCCTGGTACGTTGTAAGAAAATTCGATTGGCATTAGCATTTGCTGACGAACTCCTAACATCGTTTTATCAGCTGGTTACCAACCTTTACAGATCACAAAATCCCTTTTGTTAACATATAAGAATGTTATACTTATGTTGAGTGGTTTGTATTAACATCAGTTCTTCGCTGTGCATGTTGTGTGTTATGTTGCTACCCTGTGCCTTGCAAATCTGCAGGAAGGTTTCCTACCAGGACTACAATACAGGCGCGCTGACAGGTGGGTCAGTTCTCAGTATACATCGGCTTATCGGCTTTGTACCAAACTAGGCCAGTTTGGAACGCGAGCTCTGACATCGCGGCCCATAATTCGGATGGCTGACAACTAGACTACAACACGGCATCTGACGTACGCACGCACGCGCGCACACACACACACACACACACATACATACATATAGGCAGCCACACAGATGCACACACACACGAACACACACTCTCTCTCTCTCACACACACACAGTCACATACACTCACACAAACAAACACTCTCACACACACGCACGCCATGACACACTCACACACACACACACACACACATACAGACAGCTACACAGATGCACACATACACGTACACACACTAACGAACACACACACACACGCAGATTCACACTCACACAAATCTAGGAGATATGATATTACGTAGTTTTCACTTGCACACCCCATGTTTATTTCCATTGCAACTCATATATAACCTATCTAGTATTGCTGCGTACATATATACATGTATCACCGACCGCATGAAAAAATATTTAAAATTCACGTCTACAGCGAACACGTCTTAGCGTTCGACCCCGATCACAGACCAATGACTACAATAACGTAATATAACCTTTTCACACATGTATATATGTGACAACACAAACGCGTACAGGATATCATCGCAAAGCTGGTAATATAAAGTCCACCTCAACCTTGTTGCCTAGTCCCATAACCAATACAGACCTGGAGCAAGAAGGCTAATCTCCAAGCAGATGTTGGGGAGGCTAACTCGTTACGTTTTTCTATATATAGCTGCCCTTTTCTGTGTCTTCGATGGCAGCTAGGAAAACGTAACGATTCAACCAACCAACATCTGCTTGGAGATGACCAGAAGATAGGGAGGAGGGAGCATGAAAACTGACCGGAAAAACGTTATAATTTTCTCTCGTAAGGCATTGATCATTACTTCCATATTCTGAGTATAGGAAAGACAACAGGCATAGCTCACGAACAAGGGAATGTACGTTCCTGAATGGTTACTGAGTTAATATCACAACTACGATTGGTCCAGTATCCTTTTTAACCATTGCAGTTCCTCCGGGGTAGCCGGTACGACTTTGGTAAGTTAAGCGACACGGTTAGGCACTTCATCACGTATATATAGGAAAATAAACATCACCGCCCAAAGCAACCTACGATAGTTCCGTTTACTACTATTACACATATCTATGAAATCTGCCAAGAACGCGGTCCGACTACATGACTACGAGACATTTCTACCCTTGCTGGAAAACTACTAATATTTTTCAGCCAATGCAGGAGTCAGGTGAAGACTTATACATGTAAGACACACTGGGAAAAATTTCACTTTTACATGAGCACGACTCCAAGCAGACGTGCGGCATCGGCTTGTTTCCGAACGGCATTTTGCGGCATTTTCTGCTGCACGTCTGCAAAGTGGTCTTTGTAACAGATAGTTTGCTTTAAAACATGACGCAAGAGCTACAGAGAAACAGGCCGCAGACGAACGTCCACTTGGAAAGTTAGAATGTTAAAATGTTGAGCTGCACGTTTGCCCCTCTACCATAGTGCCGTGGACCGACCGCCCGGGGGGTTGATGACCCGCGTGCTAGGGCGGCTGCGCGGTGACCTGACCTCCTCCACTTCCGGCAGCTCCGGCGCCATCTCTGATAGGCTGAAGCTGGACTGGTGCAGGTCACGTGACGCGCGGGCGGACTCCTGCCTGCCGAACCCGTCCGTCTGCAGGGGACATGAGACAGAAAAGAGTTACATAAAAAAAGTCATTACAGGTTTTCAGAGTCCATCAACCATCACTCAACCGGGACGGAGGCTGATACAGACTTCCGTGCACTTTTGACCTAATGACGTCACGTTTCTTAGATCACGTGTCAGAAGTGAGTCGTCAGTCTGCCTGATGAAGGCCAAATCATCGATCAAAATTTAAAATCTAAACAACAAGATAGGTGGATTTGTTTGTTCGGTTATAGTGTTATCAAAAGAACTTGTAAAGCTTGTGCGTAGTGCCACGAAGTTCTCGTCCTTTTCCATGTCTTTGTCCCTGATTTTGTCAATTGAGAAAGAGAACGTGCAGAGAATGATCTCAAAGCAGATCTTTGGGGGACAAAATTGTGACGATTTCTGACAGACACCGATATCCAATCGCTGAGCTCCCAAGGCAACAACACCATTTCTACAAGATGTACTCCTCTCTGCATGCGCGTCTGTAGATACTCGGGAACAGTGCGCTCAGATTTTTTCAGTTAGTCAGAAACCATCACGATTGTGCCCCCCAACATCTGCTAGGAAATCTACTCTCCAAGCAGAGCATGGGTTTCGGTTGGTTTTTGACGTGTTTTAGGCGTTTATGTCGGGCTTTCTACTTTGTCATCTTTTTTTTTGGTCTAGCCAACGGGTTGGCTAAACACAAAAAAAGATGACAAAGTAGAAAGCCGAAACCCATGCTCTGCTTGTAGAGTAAGGAAATCAACAGAGACTGCCTACCGTCTGCACGGGCTCTGAAACGGGCCCTGTGTACGGGTCCCGGGTCACCTTGTCGGGCTTCTGCAGCCTGTCCCTGGTGGCGATGCGGCCGTACGTGTAGTTACCGAACGGCTCCCTGGGAATGTCACAAGCACACAAGCAGGATGTGGTCAAACCTTTGTTTAAAGATCTAGAGCTAAATCTACGAATAAAGATGATGTTTATGAATGACGGAGAGGGAGCTCAAGTGCTAAACTAACACTTACATAAACACTGGTAGTACTTAACGTCATTGTTTGACGTTGTAGTTCTCTTGTAGACGATACAAAGTCACATTTCCAAACGGGCCCCCGGCCGGGAAATTTTCGGGAACGACAAGCGTGACATAAATGACAACAAAACAGACAAAACGTTAAAAAAATGCGACCGGGCCCCGGTTTGACCATGTGACCTTAGCATAAAACAGACAATGACAGAAGAAAGAAGAGTAAAAGAGTAATAAAGACAGAAGGAGGAGGAGGACAAACTTTGAATGAGGGAGTGAGGGACTCCTGCTTACCTGGGGACGAATTTTCCCGCCCCCGCCGCGGCCAGAATCCGCCCCTCCTCTATAACGACCTTCCCGCCAACCACAACCGATAGGGCGACGCCATGACACACCATGCCCTAATAAGGTCAACACGTAAATGCGAACGTTTATTGTTTATTACAACCAATACTGACCATCCAATGTTCTATAAATTAACGTATGCATTCAGAATGTGACTAGTGAATGTCCATTAAGTTAAACTTCACATTCTGAAATAATTCTGATTCTTTTTCTTCCTATCGTCTTGAACAGATGTCATCATGTTCATCTCATCTTGAGCTGACAGACGTCACAAACTGTTAAATGTTACTGAGGAAAACTTTCCTAAAACCATCTTTCAGTACTAGTCATGTAAGTATCTGTATAACTGCCCTTCGGCGCAACACACCTACTTCGCAGGCACGCAGCGCAGAAGCAGCTGGTTATATTACATTGAACGACCTTTCACTTCAGGCCTAACCTTTGAACATCTAGTTGCAAGTGTTGTTTAAAGCTATCATGTGTGGATGCCCCTGCTGCACTTTGTGGCAAGGACTCCCAGTCTATTATCGTGCTTAAGCCTGAAACGAATTTTCGTTAAAGGTGATTAAATCCGTTCCTACCTCGAATATGTTGAAGTCCACGGCCTGGTGGTGCGTCTTGGCGGAGATGGTTCTGGAGGCGGCGGGGTCCCACACCACGAGGTCCCCGTCTGAACCGACGTCAATCCGGCCCTGGGAAACACACACATAATATCCATCTTAGCGTGAAAGTTCATCCGTGTTGGTAAATGACAGGACGAATGAGAATCAAACTTAACATGATCAACACATACTAATGGAAATTTGGACTTGCCCAAATTTTTGGTTGACTCCAGCGTGAACGAAAATTTGAGTAAGTGCAAATTTCCATCATGGGTTGGTCATGTAAAACCCCTGTCTATCATCTTACAGAGCTAGGGTAAGGCTGGAAAAGAGTAAAAAATGTGATGCAGTTTAGCTCACTGAAGAGCTATTCTTCCACTTCAGACGTTATGTATAGTTTTTAAAACCCCCCTAGATACGCAAAACGAACAGTGGACCACGGCTCAACGTCCCAGTCCCATTCTAAGGACTTGTGACCCTTTCCAGTAGCGTGCATGTCGGGTAAGCAACCTCTTAGTCCAAAGCTAAGGCAGGGTCACTAACCGCTGGACTATCAATCAATCAATAACCTTTTTTATCTGACTGCGCACGCTACAAGATGTCTTGAAGACGTAATCTCACCTTCTTGGGGTACATGTTGAGAAGCTTGGCGGCGTTGCTGCTGGTCGCAGCCACGAACTGGTTCTCGTCCATCATCCCGGCGTGCACCGCGGTCTCCCAGAGCACCGCCATCCTGTCCTCTGCGCCGTTGACCCCGCGCGGGATGACCCGGAAGTCGTCCTTGCCCAGCGCCTTCTGCTCGGCGTTCAAGGTCGCGTCGCCGCTGCCGCACACCTGAAGGTCACCGCTGGACGGAGGGAGAACACCGGAGACGTGTTAGACGTTTCAGTTCCAAATGTGTGTGTTGTAAGGGTCGTTTTAGACGCATTATTGTCCCAAGTTTGTGAATGAGGGTCAAAACGGTGTTAGAACGAATATGCTAGTTCACGGTTTGAAATGCGCATGTGCAGTGAAATGCATTGTGGTCAATACGTCAACATCAAGAAGGGCCAGGGGCTTTCAACTTTGACCTGTTATCCACAATGTATCACACAATTCATGGACACTTCAAACCGTGATCTAGCTTCTTCTTGGCTACAGGTCTGAGCGCACTGGATTACACTAAGTGTTAGAGGAAAGGGAGGGTGTAATTTGACAAGAAATTAGGATAAGGCCACACCAATTTATCTAATTTGTCGGTTCCTGGATCTCCCAAAAAACATGATTACAAACCAGAAAATCATCATGAAAACCAATCCCGAGCAGAAGTTTCAGGGATGTCAGCTTCAAGTAGCCCTCGCAGGTTTCTGTTTGACGTTGTCGTTTCATTATATTCTTAGTTGAAAATGTGGAAATAAATTGGTGTGGCCTTAGTATTAGAGCGAGCTATAGCTACTACGCCACTGCGTCCTGTGGGTAAAAGCACACCGCATAAGCCTAACTAGAGGTGAACACACAGTCAGGACTGAGCAAGCCAAGCCCCCCGCATGCAGCACACACTGCTCACGTTTGCGCCTTACTCCCGCCCGCCTTCTGTTCCGAGCTGTAGGTGCGGTCCGCGCTGGCTAAGCATTGCAGGTCCCCGCTAGTGGGATAAACGGGACAACGACGGGTTATGTTAATCTCCAAGCAGATCTTCCGGTGGCAAAATCGTTCCGTCGTCCAAGACAGAATCAGTGGGCCAGGACAGTAGACATGGGGGGCCACCGGTGGAAAGGCCCAGTGCTCCGGGAACTGTGAGCTTGAGAAAATGTTACGATTTTGCATGTCTACATCTGCTTGGATATTAGAATTGTGTTTTCGTGACCATTAGTTTGGCTTCTAACGCATATCTAGATCTATGAGGACATCGTCAGCTATTGGTGGGGAAGAGTGTTAGCGGTGTTGATGAAGACTTTTTCTTGCTAAAAAAGAAGCCACGAGGCAAGTCTTCGTGGAGTTAGTTGAGATCCATACGCAGCTTCTTGAGCAGTTCTGTCCAAACACGCACACACATATAAACACATACACCCGCCCACAAACACACCCACATACAGACGGCACCAAAACACAACATCTTGGCGAAGGAAACAAACTGGTAACAGAGCAGCTTTCTTGTACTCCCAAGCAGAGCAAGGGTTGGGTTGGCTAGACAAAAAAAAAGATGACAAAGTAGAAAGCCCGACAAAAACGCCTAAAAACACGTCAAACACCAGCCGAAACCCATGCTCTGCTTGGAGAGTACTTTCTTGGCCAGCCGGCTGGTGAGGGTAGCTGGCGTCCATCCGGATCGGCCACCCGTAACAACAACAAACAAACAGATAAACAAAAACAGACAAACGTGCTTACTTGGCCAGCAGGTTGGTGAGGTGCGCGGGGGTGTTGGCGTCAGCGCGCAGAGGCGGTTCCGTGACGTAACCCGCGGCGTGCCTCCAGTCCGCGTCCCAGCAGTGCGACCCGTCCACGGCCACGCTGGCTGACGTCACCTCGCCGAACACGAGCTTTCCTGCACGGGCCGAAATGAAACAGTCATGCTAAGTACGTGAGTAGGGCACAGAAAGGGCCTAAACTGAGTCAGACCTCGTACATTGAGCTGTGTGAATCTGTAACGTACAGCAAGTAAATAACCTCTAACTTGTTGGTAAGTACTAGGTGCGTAATGAACTGATCACAAAGCGGGACGCACCCCTACTTTGTATCGATAAGGAGGTTCTTTAACGTAATGAGTGTATAACTATTCTCCCACTAAAAGGACTTCAGTCCCAATCGGTTTATAACAATAACGCCTAGGTCCTGATTCAAGCGTGACCTTTGAAAATGAGACAAAAAGAATGAATTCATACGCAATTGACTCCCTGGCCCCAGCAACTACTAGACTGGCAGTTCCGTGTAATGACGAACCACTTTTTACTCACCGCTTTTCCTGGCCGCGGCGATGACGTCAGCAGCGGGCCGGCCTGTGATTGGTTGAATATACAGGGGTGCGTTGACCGCATGCGCGAGGTTGATGGCTCTGAAGACGGCCTCGGTCTCGGCCTCCTCCGGGCGGCTGAGCACGCAGCCCTCGGGCCCGGTCACGCCCTGCCCCGCCAACCTCCGCTCCATCTAACGGCAAACAACAACCGGGATTACAATGGCTCATACCAACCTTGACCCATAGCTCTCTGAGGTTACGTGTCCAACGTATACGTAGTGGGTCATTCACCTTGAGGAAGGCCGAAGGATTGGTGCAAAGTCCGATTCACTTTGATGTCAGAATCTAAGTCTCATCCCTTATCACGTACTGAAAAGGAGACAAACTAACACTATTGGTTGCCGTCAGCTTGGTAAATTTTGTTCATTTTCCAGATTTTACAGGAACCATGTTGGAAGCCATGTATTCCAATGTTGTTTTTAAAAAGTACTGGAAAGTTTCAAGATACATAGCTACAGATATATCTGACTTTCAAATTTTGACAACATTCAAATCCCTAACGTCTCGTCACAACTGGACCAGCATCATGCACAGGATAGTAAATTGAGAATCTCGTAACACTCTTATGAGAATCCCATGAGAATGTGAGAATCTCGTGAGAATCTCGTGAGAACCTCGCGAGAACCTCGCGAGAACCTCGTGAGAATCTCGCGAGAACCTCGTGAGAATCTCGCGAGAACCTCGTGAGAATCTCGCGAGAACCTCGTGAGAATCTCGCGAGAATATTGTGAGAATCTCGCGAGAGTCTGGCGCTCCGTACCTGTCTGATGATGTCCGCGTTCTCTGCGTGCACCACGGGCAGCGCGCCCAGCTCCTTACACCTGCCGAACATCTCAAGCAGCTGCGCGTCACTCAGCCGCGTCTCCGCCGCCATCGACGTCTTAAAGGACGTCACACCTGAGGATAAGACATTCTCGTCAAAATCGTTACATGGTTGTGTAATATAACCGGTAAACCGCCTTTCGACGTGATGTACCTGGTTTGTACACTATTACATAAAGGTGCAAGCTGCGTTATGGTTCGGTGCCAATTGGAAAAAAGGGCCTTGCCGGGTAGTTTCCGGGCTGTTATTTGGCACATTCGGGCGTGACCCCTACGTGGCCCCATGGGACACCTTGCGGCTACCGGGCTAATTTGGGGCCCGGCGGGGACCCGAGAAGAATTTAGTTAGCCTTTAGACGTGATAATCTAGCCTGGAGCCCAGCCTTGTTAGCTTTGGTCCGCTTCCAACGCTGCTACCCCGCTGGAGCTAAGAAGGCTGGACTCCAGGCTGGTGCCAGTACCAGCTGCGTAAGAGCGGTGCTGTTTGATCCACTCACGCCGGGAAGGATTCGTACTCTTATCAATAAGTGTGGTGGGTTCTTTAACGTGCTCGAGGTGTGGCTCTCCTCAAACACGGGACTTCCGGCTTCACGTCACATCCAAGAGGACGTCCCTAACCGAAGCTAGATACTAATTTTCAACTGCCTGGAGTGCGGAAATAGTGCCTTTCCAAATGACACAATATTGAGGTCTGATAAGAATCCAAATCTAGAACCCTAACCACGAGACCACCTTGACACCTTGCTGTTATTTTTAGCGACGCTTTCAGGAAAAGTTTCTTTGGGGCCAGTTCAAGTTTATTCTTCAACCTTACTTTCGATAGACCGGAAGTACGCACCTTTGTTGACCAGATTCTTCAGCTCGCCGGAAGTGGCGTCGTCCCATGACGTCACATTGCCGTGAAGGGTGAAGCCGCAGCATGACTATGTAAAGAACAATGATGATGTCATATAAATTTAACTATATCAGCACAAGTAATAAGCATGGATTTTTCAGTCTATTCTCTAGTCCGCTTCCAAAAAACGGAATTTCACAAATCAGTCTTTGCAGATGTAGACCGGCGAAATATCTACACAGCTGCGATATTCTAATCTCTGAGCAGATGTTATGTGTAAGGAGCTTTTAAACAGGTTTAAAGATCTTTACGAAAGTTGGACATTCAGCTAGAACATTACGTAATAGAAAATAAAGCCAAACGTTTCTGATAGAATCCTCTATCATTACTTTTTTAGTGACTGAGAATGATTGTTTTGTACGTTTAAAGTTTTGTGGGTTTTTTTCATCACACATCTGGAGTTGGCAAAATCAGCGTCTTCCTTTACCAGAAAATATATGATACAATCTGATACTACGACAATTACAGAGCACCGGTAGTTTTTACATAAAAGTTAGGTCATTGAAGCGTGACAACCGTTCTCGCTTGCTTACCTTCTCGTTCCCCTGAGCCTTCCACCGCTCAAAGGCGTCCTCTAGCGACTCGTCCTTGTCCTGCACCGCGAACCCCGCCACGAGCGTGGTGCCTCCGGCCAAGGCCGCCTGCGCATTGATGGAAAACAAAGCATGAAGGATGGACCAACATAGTCTCAACCAGACTAACCGCGCCGGCTACAGGGAGAACATTTGCCGGGGGACTTTGGCCATGGAGGGTTTCATTCGCAGCCGCTAGGGTTGCATATTTGACCCTCTCTCCGTAGCCGACTCCCTTCTCTATTTGGCCAATTTCTACTATTTTCCCAGCGACCCGCGGAGGCTGGTAGAGCCTAGGACCAACAGGTGACAATAGCCGCATCACAGAAAGACAATCACAATGATTATGATACTTGCATCAATCATAAGAAAAGTGTGCGAGAAGTTGACATGAAAAAGAGATCAACATTTCCACACCAAAACGACCCTTCTTGGCTCTTGAAAATACTAGAGAGACATGTATAAATTGCTCCAGTATCCCAGACATCGAATTCCCCTGAGACTTTTTAGAATTTACCGCAAATTCTGGAATGCGAGGAAATAGCCCTCCGTCTTTCCTGTCTTTTTTGCGTTTCGGTGCTTTCGCACCGAAACGCAATGTCCTGGCTTTTACCTTCAAGCATGCATGCTTGGTTCAACACTGTGTCGCACACAATAAGACCTTATATGGCAATACGTTCTCAAATCCTTGTATAGCCGTTGCCTTATATGGCAAGAGAGCAGGAAAAGGCAGGCACGCCAGATTTGCATGTGACACAGGACGGCGACCGCATGTAAATGCTACAACTGTTCGGAAATATCATTGCATTGTGGTTTCGGACTTTAATATCCTGAAAAATGACCATATTACATCTATTCCACAAGATTGCAGAAGAAAAAAAATGATTTCGTCAAGAAAACGAGCAAAAATCGGCATAAATGATACCATATAGTGAGGTTATAGCATTACGTCCAGAGTAAATAGTTATGTACCGCAGCTTGGCCGATCTGGCAACGCCAAGCACTTCGGACCCAGAAGATCCGGGTTCGTCTCCGTGCATGGATTTTTTTTTTCTTTTTAGATATTGAATATCAAAAATATATATTGATATTATATTAATCTATCAATATCATATTTATGAATATCATTTTTTTCATTAATAAATAAAGAAATATTTTATATTTGTTATTTTTAAATATTCATTTAATATATACAAGGCCTTTGTCTTATGAACAGGACTTCATAGATTCCAAACCCGGCATTCGAATTTTTCTGTTCATTGTAATGGAAAATACCGTGCAGCGGCTCCTATGCGCGGTAAGATGATTCTTGCAAAACACTCGCCACTAAACTTCTATCCCCGATGTAAACAGAGGCTCTTGATGTTGTTTGCAAAACAGCGATTCTTTGTTACAGTAGCAAATGCTCCATTGTTCAGTATCGACTTCATTCAGACAACACGGACGTGGAAAGTGGCGCCCCTCGGCACAAAACTATGGGAATTTTCATATGGGAGTTCGCTTCAGCGGGAGTTTTGTTTTTGTTTTGACGGATAAAACGCGAAAACCCACGCCGCTTTCGGCACACTTCCGGGTTCATTGATCGCTAAAATTACGCAAAAGCCACCATCAATCGGCAAATAAATGTATGCTTTCCCGAAAACATCTTTTGGTTTTACATTTTCTTCACCATAATGTTGCTATGTAGTCGATAAAACCGCGTTTTTATTGCGTTTTCATGTGTAACATTTCAGACAAAGAAAAAACTTAGACCGCGATTCTGCTGCCCCATGATGCACTTCGTCTGCAATATTCCCGCCTTCAGCTGCAGCAATAACCAATCAGAGACGCGTAATGCGATCATGTGATGATGATTACGTAACACGCGAAATGCATCTTGGGGCAGCAGGATTTGAACAATATGGCGGCGGGTGATCGAAATGAAATGATTTCGTCAATGCAACGCTGTATTTTGCGGCATAAATGCCGAGAGACGAACTTTTATTTTTATCTCAAAATGCGTTTTACACGTTTGTCTTTGACTAGCCCGGTAGAAATCAAGCGGATCGTCGTCTGGTCCTTCAATATCAAGGGAGTTTGTCAGATATCCTGGCGCGAGGTTCTCAGCAGCGTGACGTTTAAACTTCAAAACGTTTTACTCAAAATTTGAGCGGAGTAGAGGGTTAAGTGTTGACCCCAAATAATGGTAATGTTTTCCCGAAAATTCCTTGAAAATGGAACGATTAAGAAAGACACCAGGACTTCATAGCGTGCCGAATACCGGGGCGTGGTCACATCTTGGAGACGCGCCGAGCGACAGCGGCAGATGGGGGGTGCGCACTTTATTAAGGTTTTTCTGTGAAGTATCTCAGCTGGCGTGATTGGGGTTGCGGTGAAGCCCAAATCGGGGGTGCGCACTTTATTTGGGGTGCGTCCTTTATTAGAAGAAATACGGTAGCTGTTGATTTGTTTGACATTTGGTAGTCATTTTAGATAGAACCTTAGCTGTTATGAACTTCTATTTCACTTAATTACCATAGTGCTGATGATTCAATGGTGCTTTTTCAAATTTTATGTTTTATTGCGTGCCATGTACATAATTACATTGATAGCTTTTATAATGAGCCTATTATACATTTTACAAATAAGCACAAGTTGTAGGCCAAGACCAGCTTTTTCAAAAGCACTTAAGTTAAGTGACGTAACTTCAAAATTGCTTTCCCCAATCTGCCTTTCTCTATTAAAACAGTACTCATTTCCCAAAATGACAATTTTTCTTATAGACTGAACAGCCCTTGAGTGACTTCCTCTGGCAGATTTTACTTCAAGTAAAGGGAAAAGACAATTCACACTTATAAACGTAGCCGAAACGCCAGCTTTTTTTAAAAGCTCTTGTTTTAATTATTTGTTATCATTTTTTGCACGTCTTTTCGCTCCATTTGTTCGTCTTCTGGTGCGTTTTATTCTTCCGGCAACGAACCAACGACAATACACTGCAAACCACCGTTAGCCATACTTCTGCTTGGAGACAACACAATGCACACAAAAGGCGCGCCAGACGTCTGAATAGATCATGTCACAGATGAGAGGACAGACAGTGGATAAACCGGACCTTTCATCCCCTCATTTGCATAAGCAGGTGTTCCATTCACTATTGGCGGGAAGGACTAACCGCCCCGTCCTCTGTAGTCATCACTAATGTTTCTGTTGTTGTCCCTAAAGCCAGAGCTTTGTCTCTTACTCTCGCTTCCGAACTATTGACAACAAACGCTTGGGTTCTACTCTCAATAGTAGCACGCGTGCGGGGGCATGTATACTTTTATCACGCATAATCATGAATATTAGAAATAAACATTTCTTTTTAAATCAACAAAATAGGGGAAAGTCGATAAGCAAATAAAGCAAGATATAGATGAGACGGACGGGGTGTCTAACCATTTAAAGCAACAAAGGAACATAAAATAGATCTATTGTCATTTTTTATATAGAAAATTCGAAGAGCGAGCATCGTGAAGGCATGCTCATGATGCTGTGTCCGAGAAGAATGACTGTACTTATAAAATAGTCCTGATAACGTATATGGCTGAACCAGTTCGGATCCCCGAAAAGGCGTTTGTTCGGAGTGAGGGATGTCGGGTCCTCAGAACGCCTGATTCGTGTGTGCGTATTCACGAGGAAGTTAAAATGAAAAGAGAACAAACATGCCGTTGTGCGCAGCTGGGGTGGGAGGAAGCTTGATCTATGAATCTATGGCTCTTCTTTCTGCCAAAATGCATGGGAGGTGATCAAAAAGCGTTTGCGGAAACCGCGATGATAATCCGCGATAGCTGGGTGCGCTGTTTGTTCTAAATTTAGACAACGATTATAACTAACTAGGCAGGTATAACTAAACGGACGCCGATTGCGTTTTCTTATCAGGTTGTAGACTGGCTTGAAATTCCCAGGGAGCCTGTTCTCTATCTTGTTCTAACCGAGTAAGCCTAATTTCCAAGCGGATGTAGCAGTTGGGCTTGTTTTGAGCGTATTTGGTGGTGTTTCGTACATCTTTTTTCTGGCGATAACGCACTGTTTATATTCTCCTACCGTGCGGCAGACCCCATCTTACAACTCACGCTTTCATAGGACGCGGGTTTGCATTTGCGTAGAAAAATGTAGCCTCCGTTGCAGTCCTTTTCCCCGCAGCGTTTTTTTTTCAATTTTTTTTTGGGGGGGGGGGGGGGGGGGCGCCGCGTATCTGCTTGGGATCTGCTGCTTCCCCAGCGGCAGACACAGGGTCTATAGCGGACACAGAGGCACGTCGGATACGGGATCCCAAGCAGATACGCGGCGCCCCCCCCCCCCCCAAAAAAAAAAAATTGAAAAAAAAAACGCTGCGGGGAAAAGGACTGCAACGGAGGCTAAGAATAATGGCTTTTTGCAACCAGCAGAGTGTCTGTAAAACCATGCAATCTCTCTGAAAAACGTAAACACCACCAACAGCACTTTAAACCATCCCAAATCTGATTGGAGGTTACATTTAGCCAGCAGACCGGCTGCGTTGTCAACAGAGGGTGCTTTCAGCCAGCCAGCCAGTCAGCCAAGAAAGAAGAAAGGCTGTCACCCGGGAAGTCTGACACGGGTCGGTCGCTCTTGTTCTGTTCCCCATTCCTCCCGAGCCACGGGTCACAGACTCGGGAACACGGGCCACAACAAGGCCGGAAACTCATCATTAGGCTTAACAAATACACCTCCGTCCACAAATAAACTCCGCGACTAAACCTTGTGTTTGTTCCCATAATATTTACCCCCATGTCCTACACGCGCTAGCAGTACAGTAAACTGAACTGAAGTGGGTTCTTCTGTTGTACTTGGCATCTATCAACAGTTCGTTTCACGTCAGGCCTCTGCTAGACTCCATCGCCTAATCTCCAAGCAGATGTAAGGATCCGGCTGGTAGAAGGCGAACCGATAAAAGTACAAGACTAGAAAAGAGCACCAAATATTACAACAACAGGCGAAATACCGAGAATGATAGGCCTCATGATAGGCTCCGGCGTTTTGATATATCGTTTTTCTCGTCTAATTGTGTTCTGCTTGTTCCCGTGTTCTGATTGCTCCTCTTTGCCATAAGACTTGCCAGCAGATCAGTGCACGCTTCAGATCTGAAACGTTACGTTTAGTCTCTACCAGACTATAACCTACTAATACACTGTGGGCTTTACCATCCTCCGCGGGTCGCTAGGAAAATTGTAGAAATTGGCCAAAATAGAGTCACTTGTATGAAGGGAGTCGGCTACGGAGAGAGGGTCCAATATTGCGGCTGCGAATGTTACCCTCCATGGCCAAAGTCCCCCGGCAAATGTTCTCCCTATAGCCGGCGCGGTTAGTCTGGTAGAGACTATTACACTGGCTGACCGCGTACAGTCTGTGAGGAAAAGTAAACAGGGCGCGTCTGACTGTGCGCTAATTCATTTATGGCTTAAATGATCTCAACTGCAAAGCTACTGCCTTTGTTCAGAAAATGAGCTAATTACTTTTATTAAGTGTACCAACAGTTACACCGCACAGACTAGTGCGCCTGCAAATGGAACCTTATGGTGGCTGAAGTCCCCTGGCAAATATTCTCCCTTAGCTTTTTCTCCAAGCAGAGGCTTCGATCGAGAGGGGTAGTTTTGTCCGGGATTTTTTACGTCCCTCTTCTCGACGTAGTTGTGTAGTTGGTATGCTACAGCCCAACACAGGGGCCTGCTAGGAAGGCACAATAAAGGGCGCGAAAATGTCAGACTTGAGGAAATGACTCCGGCGGGTCTGAATGTCACTCAGCGGGAAGGCGGGAAGTCAACAGTCCCCAGGTCGTTCACCTTTCGACCTTTGACCCGCAGACACGCCCTTCGCCGTGATCCGAATGGAAACGAAGTTACAGATCGTGGGAACGGAAAATTCATTCATGCGGTTTTAGCGGTGGCGGCTTGCAGCGGTCTCAAAGCAGATGTCAAACTCCTTTGATGGCAGCAAAAATTGTAAACATCCGCCAAATTGGGTGAAAAATCTGCCCAGCTGGCCTTATTTGGCCAGCCAACTCTTTTGGAAAATTATGTGACCCATCTGGAAAACTATATGGAAACGGATTTGATTCGTATAAGTCATATTTCCTAAAAATTTTGAACCTACCTTTATTTTGCTTCTATCATAACTTTTACCAAGGAGCTCTTTTTCTTGAAGTTGAACATTCCTTCTACCGAGTCCCGACACAGACAACTTTCATGCGCATTATCTGCACAGTCGCCACCATTGTCCCCATCCCAATGATAAAGTGGGATTTTACCCCATAACTTTCTTTTCGTTTTTCGTGAGGTCACGTCCGAATAAGAGCCGTCCGACCTACACTATAACTCACGCGGCTCCACCAGGCCTTCCTACGGGGATACGGATCTTAGAATTCGGCAAAACAAAGGATGATTGGCCAGGAGAGTCAGGCTAATAACTGGAACTGCGCCTGCAAATGAAACTCTGTGGTTGCCAACTTGAATTCCCCTCAAATATTGTCCCTAGGCCTATAGCCGGCGTAGTTAGTCTGGTAGGGACTATACTGTATAATGCATTTAAGTTCGCGTGGTTTTTATTTCGCGCTAAGGACAAAATGGCGTGTTCGCGGTGCTTTTAAGTTCACGGCAGCACTATACTCACATACTGCTACATTATCGGGAAAAAATCGCGGTGAAACGGTCGCCGCGGAAACCGCGAACATATAATCACCGCGAACATTTCTGCATTTACAGTAACTCATGCGCCAAGGGAGATCAAGGGTGAGTTACAAACCGGCGGGGTGAATGAAGTCGTTATCGCCGGAGGGACAGATTAGCCGTGTGCAGGGCGAGATAATCTAATCTTCCCGCGGTCACACCGCATCATGCCCGATCTTCTCTCCTAACAGCCGCCGAGCGGCCTGGAGATTGAAATATCACAGACGGGGAAGGGCGACCACACAGACTGAGTCATGGGCGCGCCGTCACGAGATTTTTGATTGGAAATGATGTCATTTTATCTCCACGGAAGGAAGAGATCCAATACTGGGGCGCTATCGAGGGTTTTTAGTAAGCATATCATACCAACATCAGATTCGGTTGCCTGTATTTGAACGTCGCCCTTAACCATGGAAACATTCAATATCTGCAATTAAAGCCACTTTCCCTTCTGAGATATTTACATATAGGTTGCCATGGTTACTTGTTGGTTGTCGTGGTTACATGTTGGCTGCCGGGTTATGTGTTTGTTGTCATGGTAATATGTTGGTTGCTATGGCAGTGTGGTGGTTATTATAGTTACGTGGTGGTTGTCATGGATATGTAATAATTGCCAAAGGGTTGTCATGGTTACGTGGCGGTTGCCATGGAAATGCAATAATTGCCATGGTTACATGATGGTTGTCGTGGTAATATGTTGGTTGCTATGGCAGTGTGGTGGTTATTATAGTTACGTGGTGGTTGTCATGGGTATGTAATAATTGTCAAAGGTTGTTATGCATACGTGGTGATTGTCATAGCGACGCGTTAGTTGTCATGGAGATACGTTAGTTGCCATTGATACCTTGGTGCCGGTGTAGAAGTCGTCTGCGGTGATGCAGCCCGCCCCCGGCTCCTGGAAGTGCACGTTGGTGTCGACCCCCCCGGGCAGCACCAGTTTCCCCGCGGCGTCCAGCACGCGCGCTCCCCCCGGGGTGGCCAGCTTCGTCCCCACCTGTGGGAAGAACAGACAACGGTAATTAAGCATGTACATCTATAGAATAACAATGCCTTCAAGATTGATTCCACTATTCGTTCTAATTCTACAAAATCACTGTACATGTCTTTACAGTAATATACTAGATAAACATGCGCACATGAAATATGAGTACAAGAGCACAACTTTTATTTATCTATTTATTATAATACAATAAGAATTAACATATCATGAAAATAATATTTGATGATTCGTCAGGCGTTGACGCAAAATACTAATGATATTGAGGAACATAGTGTTGTGTCTAATATTGTGTAGATTCCAATGGCTGCCATAACGAATAGAAAACATACAGCAGCAATTAGATGGATGATCGTTGATTGAATGTGGGGCAATGAATTATTTATAACTCTCTAGGAGGATAGGCATGAGTCAGCGCAGCGGTAATTTTCGGGGTCCGGCGCTAGGGCCCTGTCACACTTGTACGTATATTCAAGTGCGTATGAGTTGCGCATTAACATTTCCTAGGTTTAAGGTAAGATTGCGGGGAAGACGTTGTATTCGGCGTTGACCCACCGTTGTGCAGCATAGTTATCGAACCAAGGGAATGACTTCTTGGGCTGAAAACTCAATCTTGACCAAAACATGTTAATACGCAACTCATGCGGGCGTGTATATACGCACAAGTGTGGCAGGGGCTTTAGTTTGTATGACGCAATGGTGACTTCAGTTACACTGTCTGTAGGATATTACGAGTATTGTGAAAGTTGTACACGTATCTTTATCAATGATCTCCGAGCAGATGTTATCATAAGGCGAAGAGAACATGAAACAAACGCGCACCGCTAAAAAGTACAAAATACATAAAGCCCCCTTTCCAATAGAGGGCGATCGCTGAGCGACCGTGCAGCGACCAAACTTGGATTTGTGTGACTTCATTTGGAGTATGATGCAAGGTGTAATAGTATGATTTAAAAGACAACAAAGCAAACAAAACGTTAAAAAAATCGTTCTTTACATAAACATTTTTGCTCGTTCTAACAAATCTTTGGTCACTCTCTAGTGGAAAGGATAGGAAAATGTTGGCAAACCAAGCAGATGTTGGGTTGAAGTACTCTCCAAGCAGAGGTTGGTGGAGACGATTGTCACATTTTCATCATATGATTGTTGGTGGAGAGTGCCGACAGAAAACGGGGCATATGATAAAACTTAAAAAAGGTCACAATCTTCTCCACCAACCTCTTTGGAGAGTTGGATTGAAGATCGTAATGTCGAATGGCTGTCAGAGAAGCCCGGCAGTCAGAAAACGTTACGATCGGCCACCCAACATCTGCTTGGAGGCTACAATTAACATTTTGCAGTAACATTTTCCTTGCAGGTTGATAAATGCCATCTGTGTGCTCCCGACACGTCCGAGGTATGGGCGGGTCAGCGTGTGCGTTTCACAAGTCAACACGACACGGGCCTACGGTATGCGTCATGGGTCCGCGTCGACATGTACAAGCTTCACTCATACATCTGGAGCTCGCTATAAGGTCGCACTCCCTTAGCCTCCATACCAGACTCTCTGGGCTATTTTGGGGGGGGGGGGGGGGGGCTTTTGCTGGTGACTTCTTTTTGTAATGGGTCGTTTGTGCAGCCAGCCCGGAACATGTTGCGTAGAGTAGGGAGGGCCCATAGGAGATGGTATCCCTAAAAAAAATCTTGAAAAAAAAAATCACCAAAAAAAAATTGAAAAGATATCTTAAAAAGAGCCCGTCAATTGAACTAAATCACTATCGTATATCCTTCCTCAAAATATTAGCATTGTACATTGAATCGTTAGGAAGGGGGAACCACTTTTGTACAAAAAGAGGGGCGTGGCCTGTACTTTTTGATTACGTCATCGTGACGTCATAAAATTTTGCATAAATTATCGCATTGCACAAAGGTACTTTGAGAAAAAAAATCACGAGCCATACATAACATTAAGTAGTATTTTTAAGCCACCCAAAAAGTGCTGCCAACGACCTGGACCATACCTTAAGCCAGCCCCCGCAAAAGCGCCCAGAGAGCCTGTTATGGAGGCTAGCACTCCCTACACGGGCCGGAGTGAACCTATCTTACGCCAAATTGCGGCTGCGGTATGTGGGCGTATTTGGCAACAATTCAACAAACCAATTCCAATTCCTGCTCTAGGCCGACCACGGAGAGACCTGAGTGGTAGCCTCGGTTGCACGCTCCCTTCGGCCATTTTCTTAGGCCGTGCTGATTTGATTGTATGGATAACATCCGCGCGCGCATCAATTTTCGTCCATATGCCGTAAATTGCAAACAAAAATATTCCGGAAAACGGATACTTATGTCTTAGAATTCCAAAGTCAATTCCAAAGTCAAAGAAGAAGATGTGAAGAAAGAAAAATGAAGAATCTAATCTATTGTTCGGTATTAGGGTATACCATACTCTGTGTATGTACTAGTAGGTGGCTGTTGTAGAATTTCCTTGTAGTCTAGGCGATTGGTGCAAAAATTGTTCAAATTCTGATAAAAAAGTATGAAACTTTCCATAAATGTTCGATACAACAATAGAAACAATTCTAGGGGTGGAGCCATTACTATTAGAAACCTGCTCTTACATACTAGTAGCAACTGTTGCTAGGTGTATTGTGGGCATGTTGGCCCTAGGCTAGAGCCGCGGAGTTGACCTGTGTAGAGCCTGGAAACAGCCTGGCGCCCAGGCTAAAAGAGAGCTGAGCAGCAACTGTTTTGAATCCTAGTGTTTCATTCACTAAACGGCAGTTTCGGACGTACAACGCTCCTGAGACCAACTCCTAACAGACCAGTTTAATTTTGATAAGCGTGTAATTACCCCGGCGCACTCGAGCGCCCCTGGTGTTAGTTTTGACAGGTTATTTCAGCGGTTTAACA
Organism: Branchiostoma lanceolatum; assembly: GCF_035083965.1. Classification (NCBI taxonomy): domain Eukaryota; kingdom Metazoa; phylum Chordata; class Leptocardii; order Amphioxiformes; family Branchiostomatidae; genus Branchiostoma; species Branchiostoma lanceolatum. The sequence goes on along the minus strand of NC_089725.1, from coordinate 32,030,833 downwards.
GGTTGATATTGGGCGGGTTGGACCGCAGTTTGTAGACAAACACACGCCGCGATATAAAGATATGCGGATAAACGCTCTAAGCTGTTCACATTTATTTCCACTTGTTCAAGTGAATTCAATATGCTCCATTCTGTTGATAGATTTGATTACATATTGAGAGGTGACAATCCTTACTGTGTACAGATAGGTACATACATCAAAGAATGTTTGGACATAAGAACAAGTAATGTATAAGTATACGACACGCTAAATTTCAATATGTTGCCCTATCCCATATAATTGTATGTAAAAAAACTCTTTCGTATGCACCTATTTGTTTGTTTGCATGTATGTATGTATAGATTAAGTAGACCTTACGAGAGTCGCTGTACTTTTGTTGTGTCGATAAAGATTGCAATATAAACACCGGGTCGGGGTGGATGGCAACACGAGGCAGGCTTCTCAGGACACCGGGTTTTCGTTTGCAGGAGGGAGTGCTAACCTTCCCGTGGACTGGTTCTCCTAGCCAATTATTGAACTTTTTTTGCCGAATTCTACAATCCGTAGCAAGGCCTGGTAGAGGCTATCAAATATAAACTCAAATCGGCGCGTTTGTGTACCAATTTCGCCTCTAATGCACCACCATGGGTGTTTGTTCAATGTTCATTGTTTTTTTCCTGATCTGTGACAATGTACTGTGTCCGTACCATTGTTTCTGCCGTCAACAGTGTTTTCTTAGTGTGTTGATATAAAAATGACTCGAGGCGAGCGTTTGTGTACTTAAGTAGCCTCCAAAGCAGACATCGCCCCAGGGATTTTGATATTGTTGTTTTGTCTGATCTATGTGCTAAGTATTTTGCGGTGATTCTTACTGTGTTGTGAACCATCTGTTGTCAACAATACTAGTAATCTAGTGTGTTGATATAAACCTTGCTTATGTAGACATAGCCTCAATAACAGGCACCGCGACGGGCGTTTGAAATTCTAATTTTACTTCTGATGCATGCGCTGTGTTCTGAAGCTCCTATTGTCAACAACATTTGCACGAACATCAGTCGATTCACGGTAGCAATCAGAAAACAATACGTAATCAGCACAAAGAGCAGTATTAAAACGCCCGCTGAGGAGCCTGCTCTGTAGGCTAGCGCATCTACTGACCCCTGTCGATCTGGGCGGGTTGTTGTCAGACTTGAGTTGATTTTCAGGCGATCGGGTTTCGATGGAGAGAGTGGCCGAGACGAACACGGTTATAACGCTTCATTTAGAGCATCGCGATTTTTTTTGTTCAACGCAGAGGCTCTCTAGTATCTAGCTTTTCTAAGAACTGCACTGTTTACTAGTCTCTTTCTCTACCAGGCTCTATATACTTGCGTTGCTGAATAGATAAACAAACACGGAGCATTTACTCAAGAATCTGGATAATATTTGGAAAATTCCAACGTTGGTTTATCCAAGGACATTATAATATCGCTAGTTTACCCAGTTGCTTGAGTAACTATTACCTTGTGTATCTTATTACCTGAATGTCTAACCTTCATAGACGGAAATACAGAGAATAATTTGCCAAAGGAATTAGCTGGTTATAGGCAGAATTACATATTTGGGGTTTGCCAAATTATTCTCCCAACACACCGTACTAGGAGGTAATTTGACACGGAAAGGGCAGCTAGGAAAAACGTGAAGATTTAGCCCCCAACATCTGCTTGGAGATTAGAGACTACCAAATTATGTTGTAACCGTCCAACTGAATCACACACCTGTGACACACTGCCATTGTTTGGGTACGAGTTCGAGTGTAGACATCCACACGTTGTATAACGATCATAACCACACCTCCAAGCAGATGCGTGCTGCCAGACCTTTCCAGAGAACATCTAATCGTATCCCTGACAGTTCTATGTAGGGCTGCGTGTCTGAAAAGCGTCACCATTGTCCCCTCACAATGTCCACTCGAAGACCGAGCGATCCCCGTGGGGTTAGCGTGTCGTCTCGACTATCATTGTTGGCATTGTTGGAAGACAACGCCGAGCAGCGCGGTCGTTCGGTCCGGTAGGGATTATAGCAACAAGCCATGACCGAAAGGAGAAAATCTGTGAGCGCTTTCTACAATATGAAATCTCTGCGGGGATATCTTTCCACTATATCTGCATTTCTGGGACTGTACGTGTATCCTATACGTAGTGGCTACGGTAGAGAGGACTCGGAAGATATATCTGCTATCTGGCGCCCACCCCTCCCACCATATTTGCCTTACCTGTGCGATGACTCCGTCTTCGATGTACACGTCCGCTTCCACGGTGCAGTCGTCATTCACCACTCTCCCTCCCTTCACCAGCAGGCGGTTAGCAACAGGCATGGCTGCGGTCCGTACCACGATAAACAGTCCACAGGTAAACGGTTTCACACGCCGGTTTTACCGCCAATTCGAGACTAAGCGGCCGGTGAGAGTAGGGAGGGCTCCGGTTGTTCGGCTGGCGCACCGGCGGGACGTTTCCAGGTCAATGAGAACGCAGGGCGGTGACGCGGACCAATCAGAGCGCAGATCGTCAGAGGCGGAGGGCGTTGCTCTTTTCGGTCGTTTCACCCGGGATTACAAATTAGCGGGCAGACAAATTAGTTTTATGGATAATGTTTAATGAGAGATGATCAATCTAGTGCGAAAACTCCACCCCCATTTCCAAATCAGACAAGTTTTGTAAAGAAAGCTATAATGAGATTCACACAGACAGTACGCCATGTAAACATGTTCAATTGATTTTCTTCTCATATATTGTAGGCATTCATCAGACTTCTGATACGAGGATATGTGATATACATAGCGTATAAATTACTGCATCAAGCCAGATATTCATAATGATAAATAAACTATACTCCAACTCAAGGAATTTGACTTACCAGAATTTTCGACCAAATCACCCCGTCTTCAAAAGCTGTCTGACCCAAACGCTGTGGATACGTGATTTTTCTCCATTTCTTATTATGTAATTTTCCAACTTAGATGACAGTTCATGCCAAGCCAGATATTCTTTTTTTCACGTGAAAGGCCAAGATAAATGAATGTTTGATGACACCCATTAAAGTAATTTATTGCCGCCCTGTCTCCATCCGTGGGAGGCGGAAGTGTAACGTGAGACGGGACCGGAAAGACATGGGGGTACTTGTCGCTGGATTTGGCGGGAAACTAAATATGGTAGATATACTAGATTGCAGGATTATCAATTACAACGTATCCACAAATATTGCGCCCAGCCATGCCTGTGACGAAAAAAATTCAGAACGCGCCATTTGTGCATTGTAATTTGAAGGCACAATCATGAATGTGCGTAATGCTAGAAAAGGCCACAGGCAAAAAAGGAAGACTGTACTTGTATTGTTATGCGTGCTGTGAACGGTGATGGCTTATTTTACTGAGAAAAAATTAAACAAGGTCTTCCCTTAGCATAGTAGGCCAAATACTGTAAATCCATTTAATATTGCGGTTGATTGTAGCGGTTTAGGGAAAAGTGAGTAGTTCACTGCGTTCAATTTTAACAGTGGGAACAAACATCACTGTCATGTCCCAAGTGGTCAAATGATTTACGATAATGAAATATTAACGGTTGGCTAGTAGCCGTTTAAGTAGCAAAAATTACGCGACCGTTAACAAATTAAGAATTACAGTAACTTTCCATTTTTCTTTTCTGATACTCAAAAGTAGGTCAGTAGATGTTGACACCAAACACTACCGTGTGTGACCGTGTCAAGAAGGAAGTCACCGTGAAAACAAATCCAGACTTCGTGTTTCGGCTACAAAGGAGAAAGTAATGCAGCAAACAAAGTCAGTGACTTAGAAATCCGCAGAATCTCAAATAAGACGTATCATATGTCCTCTGCTTTAGGTAACGCACGCACGTCTTTAATTAGCCAAAGGAAATATCCACCCTGCAAATACAGTATAAAGGGATATGGTGTACTCTTCAAGCAGAGGTTGATGGGGAAGATTGTGACCGTTTTATCATATGCCCCTATTTTGTCTGCTCTCCCCACGGACAAAAACGAGGTATATGATAAAACGGTCACAATCTTCCCCACCAACCTCTGCTTTGAGAGTAATACGGTGAGCCTTTGGTCTACAAGCGACCTCTAGCAGCTAACATGTAAACTACAGCACAATGATCATCTCGACGTGTTCGCCATAGGAATAGCCAGTCTCTCGCTGTCCGGGGCTTTTGAGGCCTCCTCCCGAGAGCCTGTGGTCATTCACCTCTAACTTGAGAGAACCACTACGAAAATCCATCCAATAGGAGCCCAGGATTCTCTGTCACTATGGAAACCAGTCATCACACCATCCAACACCATGGTAACAGACAGTTCTCAGGCTGATGATAATTGGCCCATGTTAGTCATCATCAGTTCCTTTTCATCCTGCCGGACGATCAGTTCAGCGTCGGTGGGCTCGTCCGTGGGCGACGAGTCCAGCTTTACTCTTGCAGTGTTTGCCACAAACAGCGCAGATGAAAGCTGTTGTTTGGCATGGTGTGTGTCTCTTTTGCCTTCTGGCAAACTCGTTAAGTTCCAAGTCCAGTTCCAGTTTTTTCGCACCTTGGTGGATTTTGTGCCGCCATGCAGAGCGGTCTGGAGCTAAGTGCTCCCAGTCCGCGGCAATGTTGAAGAGTTTTAGGTCCCGCTTGCAGACGTCGACAAAGCGGAGCTTGGGGCGTCCCCTGTCACGTTTGCCATCTGCAAGTTGACCGTACAATACCTGGTGTGGTAGGCGCGAGTGGTCCATGCGGGAGACATGACCCAACCAGCGCAGCCTGCGCTTTTTCAGGATTGGGTACAGACTAGTGGTGCCGCATCTTCTAAGGATCTCCAGGTTAGGGACTTTGTCGGACCATGTGACCCCGCAGATCTTCCGGAGACACCTGAGATGGAAGCTGTTAAGTTTCCTTTCAACATGGGCATGAGATGCCCAGGCTTCGCTACCATAAAGCAGAGCAGACAGAACACATGACAGGTATATTCGCACCTTGGTGTGGATCGTAAGATACTTGTTGTCCCACGCACGGCTCTTCAGTTTCCCGAAGAGGTTGGCGGCCTGACCGATTCGGGTGTCGACTTCACGGTTGAGATTTCCTGAGGATGAGGCCGTGGAACCAAGGTAGCGGAAGTCCTCCACTGTGTTGAGGGTAGTCTCATTTATGGTAATGTGCGGAGGGGGTGCATTCGTGGAAAAGGCAACTGTCTTCTTCACGCTGATTGTCTGCCCGAATTTATAGCAGGCGTTGTTGAACCCGTCACACATGCCCTGTAGCTCTGCTTCACTGTGTGAGCACAACGCAGCGTCATCGGCAAACATAAGTTCGCGTAACAGGACTGTGATGGTTTTCGTCTTTGCCCTGAGGCGAGCAATGTTGAAAAGACCTCCATCACTCCTGGTGCTGACAGCGATGCCGTTGGGGAGCGGGAAGGCAATCCATAGGAGGGTGGACAACAGGATGCCAAACAAGGTCGGCGCCAGCACGCATCCCTGTTTAACCCCGCAGTTCACTGCAAAGGGTTGAGACACATCACCTTCAAAGTCTACGCAGGCTGACATCCCATCGTGGAAAGCCTTGATGATGGCTAAGAGTTTGGTAGGACATCCTATCTTACTTAGGACCAGGTACAAGCCTTCACGGCTGACAGAATCGAACGCTTTACATAGGTCCACAAACACAGCCAGCAACGGTTTGTTTTGCTCGATGCACTTTTCCTGGAGGAGGCGGAAAGTAAAGATCATATCTATGGTAGAACGATCCTTTCGAAATCCGCACTGAGATTCAGGGTAAATTCTTTCAGCAAGGACCTGCAATCTCTTCAGGAATACCCGAGCAAAGAGCTTGCCAACCAAACTGAGCAGGGCGATGGCTCTATAGTTGTCGCAGACCTGTCTGGACCCTTTGTTTTTAAAGAGGGTCACCAGTTTTGCGTCCTTCAGATCTTGTGGGACGTGACCTTCGTGCCAACACGAGAGCAGCAGGTCAAGCAACAGTTCCTTTAAAACGGTAACATCAAGCTTGAGAAGTTCTGGAGGTATACCATCACTCCCAGGTGCCTTACCGCTTTTCAAGACCTTAAGGGCGCTCTCAAGTTCCATCATGGTGGGATCCTCGTCGAGGTGCGCCATTACTGGAAGTTGTTCTATGGAGTCAAGCACAGATTCATCAAAAGCTACAGGGTTGCTATACAAGGAACTAAAGTGGTCAACCCAGCGTTTGAGTTGGTCGGCTTTCTCCAACAGGATGTTGCCTTCAGGATCTTTCAAGGGGGCAGTCAAACGAGGTGAGGGTCCAAGAGCAGACTTAAGGGCAGCGTGGACGCCTGCAATGTCACCACGGTCATCACACTTTTGGACATTTGAGCAGACGCTGTCCCAGAACTCCCTCTGTGTCTCTCTAAGGACGCATTGTGCTCTAGCGCGAGCATTTTTCATGGCCGCTTTGTTCTCTGGGTTGGGTGTGTTAATGTAGGCCAGTCTGGAGTTTCTCTTTTCATCCAGAGCAGGACCTATCTTGTCTAGGTTTTCCTTGAACCAGTCTGGCTGCTTCTTTGCTCTAAGGCCAAACGTGTCTTTCCCTGCTTGCTGTAGAATGGTACGTAGCTTGGACCATTTTTCGTCACAGGATGTTGAGTTGCCGGTCGCGGGTCGGTCGAGGGCCTTCAGCAGGCGGTCTTTGAATAACTCGAGCAGACCCGGATCGCTCATATTGTTGGTTTCCATTCTAGGGATGCGACGTGGCTGGGGAGTAGTGTTCTTTGGTCGCGTTGGCTTGGGTAGACGGATCTTACACCGGATGAGGGCGTGATCTGTGTCGCAGTCAGCGCTGTGCATTGACGCGGTGTGGTGGACGCGTTTGAGCAGCTGACGGCGAACCAGTATGAGGTCCAGTTGATGCCAGTGACCGGAACGTGGGTGGTGCCAGGACACCTTCTTCATTTCTCGACCACTGAAGTAGGTGTTAGTCACACAGAGGTCTAGTTCTGCGCACAGTTCTAGCACTCTCTGGCCATTGTCATTCACCTTGCCTATGCCGTGGTGTCCAATCTGGCGAGGCCAGGAGTCGTGATCAGCTCCGACTCTAGCATTGAAATCACCAAGTACATACACTGAGTGCTTACGGGGGATGTTCACAAGTATGTTACGAAGACTGTGATAGAATGAGTCCTTTACATCTTCGGGTGCCTGTAAAGTGGGCGCATAGACACTAATAAGGTGGACCGGTCCCGAGGAGGTGATGAGCTTCATAGACATGAGCCTTTCATTTGTAGAGGTCGGAGGATTTATGAAGGGTAACAGGCTATTTTTAACAGCAAAACCAACCCCGTGGAGCCTACGCTCATCGGCAGATAGACCACGCCAGAATATCGTGTATTCCTCTTCTCGAATGTGTCCTGACTCGGCGAGTCTGGTTTCAGACAGAGCACAAATGTCTATGCTGAGTCTAGAGAGCTCTCTATCCAGTACAGCTGTTTTCCGCGTTGGAACCTGTGCACTTGGTAAGGTGTTGAAACCCGGGCATAGTGTGCGCACATTCCAACATGCAATGTTGAATTTCTTTAACACCGTTCTTGAGTTAAGCCCTTGACGAGAACAAGAAGGCAGGGTAAAGTGGTGACAGCTTGCCTTAGGACTGCCGCCACTCTCTCCACCATCCATCAGCAGGCAGGAGGCAGAACAGATCCGACGTCCTGTCCAAGTTGGATGGCCGCATTCGTTGACCGAACCAGCATGCGATGCAAACTCTGGAACGCCCTCTCCGACACGAAGGGTCGGGTGCAGTTCGTCCGCCCTCTACCGAGGCCGTTGACCGTCTACTATTTAACCCTTAGTCAGGTGGATGGTACGAGGTCAAAAGAAACTTTGGGTCACGAACAATGCCCCAATAGTCCGGTAGGGTAAACAAGGAAAATGTTTGGAAAATAATAATAGAAGGTAAGTCCAGCTGTTAGCGTTGAAATCCAAATCCAAATCCAGATCCCTCCTGTTTGTGTCGAGGTGGGAGGGGGGCTTTGTTGTGAACACAATAGCAGGTTTCAAAAACAGGACTAACTATCAATAACAAAACAAAAATGGAACAGAAAGTTACTATAAACCCTGACTACTTTGATGGCATGAGTTGTAGGCCTTTTGGAGCCTGCCTGTCAGAGGATGCAGATAGATTGCATCTCAGACATGACAGCTCTCCAAAACATGGCCTCCACCCATCGTGACCCTTGACCCATGTTAGTATCATATGCATAAATCAGGATTGATGTTCCCAATTGTCATGACTAATGTTAAGGTCCCAATTGGAAATGGGGCCCAAACGGGCTGTTTTTTACACTTTCGGGCGTGACCCCTACGTGGCCCCGTGAGACACGCTGCGACTACCGGACTTCAAGTTCTGGGGCCCGGCCGGGACCCCGAATCATTTTACCTCGGACTTAAAATCAACGCAAGACCCGGTAACAAATAGACGCCGTGAGCTAACCGTGCGAACACCGGGAAGTGCCCCTCCGGAACCCGGTAGTCCACCGGCCGGGACAAATATGTGGCTTCGGGACCCGGCCGGGCCTACTCCCCCTACGGGCACCGGTGCCATTGGGACCTAAGCATTATTAGGGGTGTAGGCTATCCAGCTGCTAGGGGCCTGGCCAGTGGAATGGCTGCTAGAGGCTTGATCTAGTCAGGCTAGATATATGACCATTGTGGTATAAATAAATAAAAACATGTACTATGTCTACAGGAGCTCTACCAATGAAACACACATTGAGATGAAACAAAACAGATCCAGTATTCAAAACGCATTTCTTGACAGAATTCGCAAAACGTATCTTATTCCTAAAATCTAATTGTGGCATTAGGTGCACTATCACGGTTGACCAAGGAGGACTAGACCTCCTTGACTTGACACAGAAGTATGAAATCACGTTGAAATTCATAGAAATGTAAATGTTAATTTCAAGCATATTGGCATCTTTCGCTAGATAGAGTTTCACTTCATCTTTAAATGGTACATAAATGAAAAAAAAACATGTCATAGTGGAGGTATTGTAGTAAATGGTACAGCTATCAAAAACCATGTCATGTGGAGGTACGTACAGGTATCACAAACCATGTCATGGTGGAGGTAGTGTAGTAAATGGTACAGGTATCAAAAACCATATCATGGTGGAGGTAGTGGGGTAAATGGTACAGGTATCAAAAATTAAACCATGTCATAGTGGAGGTAGTGTAGTAAATGGTACAGGTATCAAAAACCATGTCATAGTGGTGGCAGTGTAGTGAATGGTACAGGTATCAAAAACCATGTCATAGTGGAGGTAGTGGAGTAAATGGTACAGGAATCAAAAACCATGTCATAGTGGAGGTAGTGGAGTAAATGGTACAGGTATCAAAAACCATGTCACAGTGGAGGTAGCGGAGTAAATGGTGCAGGTATCAAAAACCATGTCATGGTGGAGGTAGTGGAATAAATGGCACAGGTATCAAAAACATGGAGGGTGGTAGAGGAGGTAGTGTAGCCTCCTGCGCAGACAAAAAAAAGGAAGATTGGTTCGTACCACCACCGGCTACAGTTTTCATGAAATTTCTCTACCTCTATATACTAAACATAGAATTTCAAATATCCTTGATATCATTACACACGAGCTCCTTCCTTTCACAGTCAAATTTTCTACATATTCTCCTAAGTCTGAGACAAGGAGCTTTCTAAATCTAAATTCAAAATTTCACACCGAACCCGACAAGACGCTCAACTACATTCCCCCTAGTTGTAGCATCCCTTTCGCAAATGTTTAACTGAAAACCTTGTTTTACTCAATGGTCACCACGTAACATGACCCAGAGACCACTTCAAGGTGTGGACCGGAAGCCACTGTAATATTACGCGTTAGATGATTAGGACTGGAACAGCACGTCTTCTCCCCGGGTCAGAAACATCACGATTGAGACCAGCTCAACTCACTAAGACTAAGGACTAACTGACCCAAAGGAGAATCAGGGCTTACGAAGGCTGCTCGGGAAACTTCCTATCCCATTTAGACGAGTCCACTCACACCGGGAAGGACCCCTACTGTTTTGATAAGTGTGGTGGGGTCGTGGAGTTGATTTCTATAATTCGAGTTTCACGTTTTACTGCGGATGGTTGGTTGGAGAGTCGCTGTACAATGGTGGTGAGAGTTCCGCCTGTAGATTACGGACGTCCTGAAAAAAAGATGGAGCCGAATTAGCAGGGGTGGGATGGTGTGTTTTGCCATGGTTTATAACAAGAGCAACAGATACAGAGGCATATCCCTAGATATGCTGCGGTAACATTTCCATAACGGGGCCCGGCCGGACTGTTTGCGGAAACGAAAAATAAAAGTTTATATGAAGATATATGCACAACTTATACTCCTAACTATTATCTTTTTAATTTTATGCATTTGTCATTTATACCATACATTTCGTTCCCGCAACCTGCCCGACCGGGCCCCGGGTTGAGAAATTTGACCTTAGTATAAGCCACACAGGTAATGCTTTGGTCCCATTTCCAATCCGGGTCCCGGCCGGGCAGCTTGTGGGAACGAAAAATATGATATAAAAGAAAACAAAAGACACAAAACGTAAAAAAATTTACTCCTAACCATATTTTGTGTATTTTGATTATATCTATTTTTCGTTTTCACAAACAGCCCGGCCGGGCCCCGCTTCGGAAATTGGACCGAAGCATAAGATCTTCGCCAAGATCCTGGAACAGCGCATCGGGGGCAAAAGTAGAACCAAAACTGAGTGAGGCTCAGTTTGGATTTGCATGTAGGAAGGAAAGAGACTGTACAGATGCCCGCAGACAGCTCTGAGAGACAGCCAAAGGCACCGCCACTTTGTCTTCATTGATCAAGAAAAGGCATTTGACATGGTCAACAGGAAGAAGCTCTAAGGAGTGAAGAGGCAACTCACGGACAACATCAGGGAAATGTGTATTTCTTGGTTGGGAAGTCTGACGATCCTTATCAAGCAATCTCCCTCACAGTCACGGGTCTTCCCGTTAATTATTACGATTCTCAGTCGACAAATCTTCAACCGTGGATATCAATATTTCTTCACTGTACGCGTGTCGTCTCTTCCTGGCGTCCTGGCCTGACAGTTGGAGAAACCAGAAGAGACAAGATCAGGATCTAGGAATGAAGTGATCAGAAGATTATGGTTAACGTTGGTGCGGCGCAAACATCCAGGAGTACATCGCCACACAGCAAGATCAAATGCCAGTCTCCCGGACCCAACCATGTCGTGAGAGCATACCACGCCAGAGTGTCCGGCCGGAGAGCGACAGGACAACCGCGCCGGAATGACGGTGTCGCGGAGATTCTGCACACCTACACACGGACTAACGCACCTCAACAGGCGACACATTCGGGCACTAGACCGTTTAGATCTACGACGCCCCCTTTGAGGCAGAAGCGGCGAGATAAGTAAGTTAAGTTTATCAACAGAGACAATGATTTAACATGATCAGTCTGGTGGATCCCTGGGCTGTTACATTTTTACTAGATGGCAGGGTTTCAGAAAATGGTACGGTTACAATTACTGTCAAAGGCTTTCATTTCGCGGGAATTTGATTTCGCGGTAGATAGAAAATTACGTGTTCGCGGTGATTTTAAGTTTGAGGTTGAAGACAGAACATTTTTGACCGGTTTTTGGTTCGTGGCGAATCGTTCATTGCGAAAACCGCAAACATAAAACCTCCGCGAACATTTCCCTTTTTTTTACAGTAAGTACCTGCAACAGCCTGGCATATGAACTGAAATTGCATGTCGCAATTATTGTCATTCCACGTGTCTTCATAAGTGGGATGTGCGGTGTGTGGGGCGTATTGAACGCAATGCTCATTGGAGTGCGTGTTGTCCGGTTGTCCCGGAGCCCAGGAGGTGAACGTCCCGAGTGCAGAACCATCCGCCCACTCAAAGCTTCCCTCTTCGCGCCGATCGTCCAGGCCGAACCAGTAGCCCGTCTTGTATTTCACGGCGACGGGCGTGTACAAGGCGATCAGGAAGGCGTGAGTCTCAGCGTCTCGGACCATGGCGAGGGTGCCGTCATCTTCACGACAGGTGGAGGCAGCTCCGCTGAAGGTCTTAAGTGTGTTGAAGACCTTGTAGCAGATCCCACGCCACCATCTGTAACCTTTAGGACAAGATGCTGGAAAAAACGTTTGCATCACCAACAGGCCAAGTCGGAATAGACATGAGTAGTATGACAAAAGGAGGACATGCAAATTACATTCACTCAACCTGAGGACCAAATCTCCCCCATTAGGTTGTGTAGTTTTAACGAAACCAACAAACTAATATGAGGCAGTAGAATTCTATGTTATAACATGGCAACACTAGATACATTATTGATGAGGAAAATACTATGATTATCAATGTTACAATATGTACTTTTTCTACTAATGTAAACCATCCTGCAGACATAGGAATAATGTCATGTAATGGAAAATTGGAATAATGATGATAGCCAGTGTCACAGATTTTCCTGATGTTATACCAATGATGTTGTCCAATATAACATCACAAATAGAGCACATAACGACTGAAACTCAACTCACCTAGCGAGTTACTGATCTCGTGAAGACGCTGCTCCAAGGTGGCGGCTCGCTTTCGCTCCTTATCCAGGTCGAGTGTCAAAGCGTCAACGGTGGTGGACAGTTGGCGCAAGTCGTCTTGGTAGCGCTTTGAGACGCTAACATCAGTGGACATGTCGTCTTGGTCGCGCTTCAATGCGTCAACGGTAGTGGATAGTTGGCGCATGTCGTCTTGGTCGCGCTTCAAGGCATCAACAGTGGTGGTCATGTCGTCTTGGTCGCGCTTCAAGGCGTCCACGGTAGTGGACAGTTGGCGCATACCGTCTTGGTCGCGCTTCAAGGCGTCAACAGTAGTGAACAGTTGGCGCATACCGTCTTGGTCGCACTTCAAGGCGTCAACGGTGGTGGACATGTCGTCTTGGTCGCGCTTCAAGGCGTCCACGGTAGTGGATAGTTGGCGCATACCGTCTTGGTCGCGCTTCAAGGTGTCAACGGTGGTGGACATGTCGTCGTGGTCGCGCTTCAAGGCATCCACGGTAGTGGACAGTTGGCGCATACCGTCTTGGTCGCGCTTCAAGGCGTCAACGGTGGTGGACATGTCGTCGTGGTCACGCTTCAAGGCGTCAACAGTCTGGGACAGTTGGCGCGTGTCGCATGTGGTGGACATGTTGTCTTGGTCGCGCTTTAAGGCGTCAACAGTGGTGGACATGTTGTCTTGGCTGCGCTTCAAGGCGCCAACAGTGGTGGAAATGTCGTCTTGGTCGGACTTCAAGGCATCAAAGGCGGTGGACAGTACTAGTTGGCGCATGTCGTCTTGGTCGCGCTTCAAGACGTCAACAGTGATTGACAGATGAGATATTTCCTTTAAATGGACGTCAGAATACCAAACGTAAATAAAACAAAATGAGAAGAAACAGCAACAAGTGTCTTGATAGTAAGAAAGATCCCCCCAAAACTGTCAGAAATCATAGTAGGCAAACTTCTATTTTTTTCTGTTAGGGACGGTACGATATTCATTCGGGGAGGGGGGTGGGGGTGCGTAGGCGGGAGGGTCAAGTGAAAAAAATGGGGCCTGGGAAAGGCCAATGGAAGATATTTAGGCCCCAAAGAGAGGGCTAGGGCAAATGATGGCGGTCTCCTTCATATCTTAATACTGTACCATCCCTTAAGACAGCGTTTACCTCTGTATTGATGAACGTCAGAGGGGCGAGTCCCACAGCAACCAGGCTCAGCAGCACGGCAATGCCGGCGGCCACGCAGCTGCGGTGGGAGCGGAGGAAGCTACAGAGAGCACGGCGGCCGCTTGCTCCACCCGGATACGTGCGGTCTGTAGAGGTTATCATGAAATTTACGTCCACATACCGACTCAGAAAGTTAACTGAAGTCAAATGACACATTGTCAAAATATTGGCAGACAAGGATTGCATGAGGACCGTCGTTGCGGGAACATTCTAACGAAGCAGTTAATTCCATTATTGGAGTTTTAAAAATGTTCCTCGGTATTGAGAATTTCTTTCACCTCATGAGCATTCAAGGTAGCACCAAATACCCGCCGATGAGAGAATAATAGAGCTCCTAGCTTGAAATTCCTTTCTAACGGTCAGCAAATGAAAACAGGAACTGTTCAAAGAAGCCACCACACCTTATCACAATTTTCAAACGTCTTCTGACGAAAAGGAAACTACAACCTTTTTCATCATTATCATGTCGGGCGGGTTGCCCGGACTTCTTAACTTCAACCTTCTTAACTTCAAAAAACCCACTCATCGCAGAAAAATCGTCTTCCGCTGCTTCCAAAAACGAAGTCAAACTGATCGTAATATTCGGCAAAAAGGGGAATGACTGGCCAGAAGATTAAGTCCATTCGAAGGTTAACATCTTCCCCTACTGCAGTATCAAGGTCACACACCAGGGGCCCAAAATTAACCCTGATCTTCGTCTTCCCAAGACCTACTATAACATACCTTATATCATTACAATTCATCCCGGCGTTCTTACATTTTGCCGTTATTCCTTAAGAAATAAATAATGACAACGAATGTGGAGCTGCCAAACATTAGTTAAGATCATATAGATTACTTCTGGCTTCTCCAAAAATGTCCGTAGATATCTCTAATGTTAACGCATTCCTACGTACATTACGGGGGGGGGGGGCTTCTTTGGAGGCAGTGGCTGATTAACAGTCATAGTTGTTTGAGTCATATACCCTCTCTACATGAACATGTCCTGATTGCACAAATACATGTACCCAAGCATATCTTCTAATGAAGAGTTAACAAAAAAAGGCAAGTTACAAAAGCATCGCCTACCTGCAAACGTGAAAGCCGCATCGGTTTCTTCGTACGTGTGTGAAGTTCCTTGATCTTCTCGCAACTTGTCAGAAGTGCCGTCGCCATGTCGGACACGCCCGCGTGAACCACTCTGGTGGACAGGAGGGGGTTCGGGCGGAGGCAGATCTTGATCCTTGATTGTGTAGTACACTCTCTCGGCTTCTTTGTACATGTGCGAAGAAGTTCCCTGCCGCTTTTCTTGGTTGTTGCGCTGATGGACAGGAGGGGTTTCGGTTTGGACCTTCGCTTGCGGCGACTCCTGTAACCGCCGCGTTCCATGTAAAGACGAAGGCAGATCTTCATCCTTGATTGTATAGTACACTCTCTCGGCTTCTCTGTACGTGTGCGAAGAAGTTTCCACCCCTTCCTGCCGCTTGTCAGAAGCTGGTGAACCACTCTGATGGACAGGAGGGGTTTCGGACGGCGGCCTGCTGGTTTGGACCTTCGCTTGCGGCGACTCCCGTTGCCGCCCCGTTCCATGTAAAGACGGCGGCACGTCTTGATCCTTGATTGTGTAGTACACTCTCTCGGCTTCTCGGTACGTGTGTGAAGAAGTTCCCAACCCTTCCTGCCGCTTGTCAGAAGGTGGTGAACCACTCTGATGGACAGGAGGGGGTTTGGGCGGCGGGCGGCCGGTTTGGACCCCCGGCCGGTGCGACTCCTGCTGCCGCCCCACTCCATGTAAAGAAGGCGGCAGATCTTCATCCTTGATTGTATAGTACACTCTCTCGGCTTCTCTGTACGTGTGCGAAGAAGTTCCCAACCCTTCCTGCCGCTTGTCAGAAGGTGATGAACCACTCTGGTGGACAGGAGGGGGTTTGGGCGGCGGGCGGCCGGTTTGGACCCCCGGCCGGTGCGACTCCTGCTGTCGCCCCGTTCCATGTAAAGGCGGCGGCAGATCTTGATCCTTGATTGTGTAGTACACTCTCTCGGCTTCTCTGTACGTGTGTGAAGAAGTTCCCAACCCTTCCTGCCGCTTGTCAGAAGCGTCGTAGCGCTGATGGACAGGAGGGGGTTGGGGCGGCGGCCCGCTGGTTTTGCCGCTGCCTGGACCCGACAAAGTCCCCGGGGACCGTACTGCTTGCTCGGACATTTGGACTGTACTGTACTGGCAGTCAACGGGCGTGGTGTATAACTATGAAAATACATGAATACTATAATACCTTAATTAGTCTGACGACGTAAGCTCCCATCTGCCTTTATTTGGAGGGATGACGTGGCATGAGGTGTTGCCTAGGCATGTTGTTTTTCTGCAGGTGGCAGACTAATTTTCGGGGATAAAAAGCTTGATCTGCGCTGGAAGTAGAAACATCAGAAAGGTTGTTCGTGAGGACTCCTGATGTAGTCGATGAATCGCCATATTTTTCTGCGCACGGTTCCATAATTTTGACGAACTCCTGAGCCTTGAGAATACTTGAAATATGAATGACCAAAGATTGACATCCCGGCTCCCTTTACTGACATGACGCATGATCATGAAATCGACTGAAGGGACACGATATCTACCATGTTCTCACGTATCCATTTGTACAAAATTGGCAACAAATAAACGTTGACAGTAACGGCTGCATAATACTGTACATACTGGCAATATCTGCCGGCATCGACGAGGGACTAATGCTACGGTCACATTTGCACCGGTGCCCGTAGGGTGTGTAGCCCCGGCCGGGCCCGAAAGCCACAAAATTGTCCCGGTGGACTGCCAAATATCAGGGGGGTGGGTACCCATCGATGTTCTCACGATTAGTCGGCGTCTTCTTGTACAGTGAATATTTTCATCTATGAGCCAGGGACTAGTGCTACGGTCACATTTGCACCGGTGCCCGTAGGGTATGTAGCCCCGGCCGGGCCCGAAAGCCACAAAATTGTCCCGGTGGACTGCCAAATATCAGGGGGGTGGGTACCTATCGATGTTCTCACGATTAGTCAGCGTCTTCTTGTACAGTGAATATTTTCATCTATGAGCCAAAATTGACGGCAATGTCGGGTATTTTAGGGCTGATCCGCCATCCGAATCACTTCTCTCTCTCTCACACGTCTCTCTCTGTCTCTCTCTCTATATATCTATGTCTATATATCTATCTATCTTTACACACTTTCTCTCTCTTTCTCTCTCTCTCTCTCTCTCTCTCTATATATATATATATATGTATATATATATATATATATATATAAATATATATACGCACAACATATGTACAATAAAGATAAAAATGAATGAATATTAAACTGATCTAAACAAACACTGTCTGTTGTTCACCTCCGCACTTTGTGGACCAGATATGTTTTGTTTCTTTGTGTTTTTGCTTGCCTGTGAGCCTTGCGGCCGGTGCAGCATAGGTCTGATGTAATTGTTGTTGCGTTGCACAACAAAGGACCGGTATGAATGAATAGATAAATAAATAAATTGTATACTAGTGCCTACTTAACATCCTTGAATATTTTTCTTTCCTTGAAACGTCTGGTCCAATTTAGAGACTTTGGGGTTAGAAGGAACATGTGGGGAGTCTAAGCTTAGACTAGGGATGCCGTAAAGTCGCTATCAACGATTGTTTGGTTATCACACGTACTAAACGTGACCTCTGGCGTCTAACAAATGAACTGCAGAAGAATGATCGTCTCAGGGTGTCCGTGGATGTCGATATTTGGCCACAGTGGTGTAAAGAGACAATGAATGCAGGAGACCATGGAGACACACACAGGCAGACGAAAAACAGAGATCTGTATTCAAAACTCTCTTCTTCACAGAATTCGCAAAGCGTGTTTCATTTTTGCAGATGAAATTGTGGAAATTTTCACCATATCTACCATATTTGCCAAGGAGGACTCGAACTCTTTGACTTGACACAGAAGAAAACACTGTGTGAGACTCACTTCATCAAAGGTATAAACCCACGATAAAGTTAAAGAACATTCCCAGTTAAATGACATTTCCTAATCTTAAAGCTATTGGTATTATCAGAAAAAAATCAAAATCTTCTTAATCGACATACGATTATCACCATATATGATAAATTGATCTAAAATATCCAAATATTGTTTAGCTCTGTGCCTAAAAACACTATGTAGCCCCCCATACTATTCCAAGAGATGTTCACCCGGCTCTAGTTTCATGCCCATTTTCTACCTCATTTCAAGCTTAAGATTTGCAATATAATCAATTTAATATTGATAGGCTTAATCTCACACTGATTAGCTTTCAACAAAACTAAAAAATGATCTACTCTTATTCCCTAAAGCCACTTTGACTTTTTATCTTTAGCTAAAGAGAGACCATGGAGGTTTTATAGAAAGGTTTTGCCCATTTTGTCCAACGGAAATTGAAGATGAATCTCCCTTTGTCATGTAATGCTCTAAATATGATGCTTTACGTAATAAGTTATTCACATGTCTCAAAACAAGTACAATAAGTTTTAAGAGTCTCGATGTTACTGACTGTTTTGAGTATATATTCAAATGCAACAATCCCCACAATGCAAAAATAGGTAAATATTTAAACGACTGCTTTATCATTAGAAAAAGTACCGAAACCAATGATTAGCCCCACTTGATTATAACACTATATCAAAAATGTATGCTAGCCCTTAGTAATTAGGATGTTAAGTTTTATTCCATATCTCTATTTTGTATTATCTTTAAGAATTCTTGCCATGCTTTGTACCATGTCCAATTGTCGTGCAATAAAGTTCTTCTAATGTTCTTCTATAAAACCTCATTGGAGAGACCAATATTAGATTGCTATACATTACATAATATCAGGCATCAGAAATCAGTTAAAATCAACCAGGGTCGTTGTATCGTGCTTTAACTTATGTACAAGATTCTAATTTGAAATTCCATCTTTTTTCTTCCTTCAATGCTTTACTTTGCCTTGTACATACATGTGAGTCACTCCATGCCCGACACGTGCCCGACCACGCCAGGCTACACGTGCACCAGGTCGTGTCTGCGCATGCCTCACTCGTCACTCGTAGTAGCCGTCTTTAGTCTCCCGCGGTGGTGGCTCCCCGCACGCTTCCAAGTCCGACGGATGAGCTGCAAAAGGAACATAGTAGATACAATAAAGCCTGGCTAGAGGGCAAATCGAAGTGTCAAACAGACTTTATATGTATAAAATCAAACAAATCTCGTGTAAGAGTGCTATAGAATTTTTTTTTTTTTTGTTGCATTTTGGCGATACAGTCAAACCTGTACAAGTGACCACCTCTGAATAAAGACCACCTGGCCATTGATATATAGTCAAACCTGTACATAAGGATAACCTGACCATTGATATACAGTCGAACCTGTACAAGTGACCACCTCTACATAAGGACAACCTGACCATTGATATACAGTCAAACCTGTACTAGTGACCACCTCTGAATAAGGACCACCTGGCCAACGATATACAGTCAAACCTGTACATAAGGACAACCTGACCATTGATATACAGTCGAACCTGTACAAGTGACCACCTCTGAATACGGACCACCTGGCCATCGATATACAGTCGAACCTGTACAAGTGACCACCTCTACATAAGGACAACCTGACCATTGATATACAGTCGAACCTGTACAAGTGACCACCTCTGAATAAGGACCACCTGGCCATCGATATACAGTCGAACCTGTACAAGTGACCACCTCTACATAAGGACAACCTGACCATTGATATACAGTCAAACCTGTACTAGTGACCACCTCTGAATAAGGACCACCTGGCCAACGATATACAGTCAAACCTGTACATAAGGACAACCTGACCATTGATATACAGTCGAACCTGTACAAGTGACCACCTCTGAATACGGACCACCTGGCCATCGATATACAGTCGAACCTGTACAAGTGACCACCTCTACATAAGGACAACCTGACCATTGATATACAGTCGAACCTGTACAAGTGACCACCTCTGAATAAGGACCACCTGGCCATCGATATACAGTCAAACCTGTACATAAGGACAACCTGACCATTGATATACAGTCGAACCCGTACTAGTCATCGACTCTATATAAGGACAACCTGTAGTCACTTGTGTGGGCACCATGGAGTTACAAAGCAATGAGAAGGTTAGATGAAATAATATAGATTAAAAAGTGGTATCAGAAGAGACACTACAGTTGTACACTGACCGTCAATGTCGGGTACAGAAGGGACATTGGATGCTGGTTGGCTGACGACTGCAGGGCCACTGAAGTCAGCAGGGGGGGCTGTAGGGGGAGTTTCCAAGGGGGACTGGGTGCCATCGTGGGGGTCGCGCCAGCAGGAGCAAATCTTGATGGGGAACTGTATCTTCAAATTGCATCTTTGAACCATAACCTGTGGAGTGTCATGAAAGAACAGAAGAATTCAGTGTGTGTCTATCAACCGCTGGCAACACTGGCCGTGCCAGCAGGAGCAAATCTTGATGGGGAACTGTATCTTCAAATTGCATCTTTGAACCATAACCTGTGGAGTGTCATGAAAGAACAGAAGAATTCAGTGTGTGTCTATCAACCGCTGGCAACACTGGCCGTGCCAGAACAAATATATAACAGTAACTGACTAGACATGGCAGAAAGAACAGGTACACAGAATGGTGAACTGTATACGAGTATAAATGATAGGAACTAAATTGTTGGCATAGACTTTATATGTGATCATGAGATGTTCAAAAAGCACTTAATTAAACGACAGAATGCAGCAGTGTCGCATCCAGAAATGGTCATATTTATAAAGAAGATCAACAATCGATAGATCAAACAGCCGACAAATCAATAAATCGATCGCAGCGACACACGTACCTGCAATCGATACTCGAGGTCGATGATATTGCAGAACCGGCGAGAGGATAGGATGGGCAGGAGCGGGGGAACTCGGAGAACGGCGCCGTCGCTGGGCGAAAACGACCGCGACTCGCCTCCCCTGCAGCGGGAGATCCAGGCTCGCTGCACGACTTTCAATTCGGCCTCTTTCATCTCGTTCCTGCCAAATCTCAACCCATGGAATCTAGCAATCTGTAACATTATGTGTTTCATAAATTTATTCCGAATGACATGACATGAGCAAGATGATAACCAAAACACGCCATATTACCGAGTGGTTTTAGACTCTCCCAATGCTGGGCGTTGTATAGCCTGTGTTTACACAAGCTCTCGGCCGGAGGCTAATGACACCCACCCCAACAGGTTACAAGACCGGCTGGCCGCTAGGAGCGCGATTTGTCAGACTAGGCGTTTTAGACCCTGTTGAAAGATAGGTACTGCTTTTGCTTTGCTCCGTTATAATCAGTTCTCTTCCAAGTAACCCTATGATGCTATACATCAATAGAAAGCCGAGAATCTCTACTTTACGAAAATGTCTGATTTGCAAGGGCAATAATGCAATAAAACAGGACATTTTCATACAGTTTCTGTTTTAGTATTTGAACCATATAAACAGTATTAGCATCAAAGTTACAGCATCCCTTAGACATTCTGACAACATCAGAGTAACAAATACGAGAAAAAAAATAGCCGAGTATCACTACAGGTGAGTTTATGGCAAGGTATTGTCCTTGAGATTTGAGTCGCCATCTTGGTCATAAGCACAATTTATGCATCTTGGTCATTAGCATAATGTAGGGCACTCATTGCATAACAGTACGTTGACCCTTGACCTCTTGCGAGGTAACATGGGTACCCCGAAGTAACATGGGTGGGTGCTACGCTAGTTTTCTGGAAAAAAAAGAGCTATTCCAACATTTGTTGGGCACAGCACTGGGAGTCTGCATGTGCTTCCCACCATATGCTGGGAGTCGCGGGACATGGGTTTATATTATGTTAGATTTTAGTGTTAACGTTATTATTATCATTCTTTTCTCTCATATTCATTACCTCATGTTTGGTCTCTGTATCTGTATCTATGTAGCCGGTATAACCGTCCTTCGGCGTGACACACCAGCTTCGCAGGCACGCGGCGCGGTAGCAGCTGGTTATATCACACTGATGGAGGTCCCGTGTTTGGGGAGAGCCACACCCCGCGCACGTAAAAGAACCCACCACACCTTTCGAAAAAGAGTAGGGGTATGCCTCGGTGTGCGATGGTTCAAAAGCCTACAGTCGGCCGCACATGGGTTCGCCCTTAGTAATAGCCTCTGGCTAGTTGGGTAACCCTGGCAACATGCCGAACCAATAAATAAATCACACTGACCGGCCTGCCCCACCTCTGTCTCCCATGCATTTATCCCACTGGGGAATAAATATGCAATAAATATCACTATTATTGGAACCCACCTGCACCAGCCTCGCCTCCACAGTAACGTAATCGTTTCTGCTGTTCACCACGTCCCCGCTGATGACGATGGCCTCCCCGGGGCAGTACACCGACCGGTCCGGCTGGGCCTGTACTTCCACCGCGCCCAGGCAGCACACGTCTTCTGGAGCACTCGAATGGGCCATGTTGGGAGGTTGCTGCCATCGATTCCAAAACACAGCGGAAAAAGGAATTACTCGTCAGAAAGCATCGATGTGGGGAAAATGATACCCTAGGCAATAACCGCTACGTCAGAGAATGAATGTTCTGAACGCCTGCATAAACGAAGTGCCAAGGGAATGCAACACTATTGATAGAAAATCCACATTATAGAAAATACACGATATAACAGCAATTGGGCAAATTTTGAAAACGGTCAGGCGTTTTAGTCTATCGTCAGCGTCCATCGTCTTTCGTCCATTACACAAAACTGAGTTTTTCTAAGAAATCAAATCCTCCCGACCACCCCCCCTCTTCTTCTTCATAACTGTGTTATTAAATCAGTCAAAACCCACAAGCATATAGGGACTTTTCTTACGTCCACCTTGTCATATGATTGGCAAAGCACCCAAACGAGTGTCCACTCTTAACAAACTGAAATTCAGATTATCACGAACAGTACTTGATGTCATTTATAAATCCTTTATTCGTCCTCTCCTTGAATATGCTGACATAATTTGGCATGGATGTACTTCATATGATTCCCAGCGATTAGAACGTGTCCAATACGAATGTGCGCTTGCAGTCTAGTCTCAGGGGCTGTAAGAGGGTCTTCGTATTCTTCGCTACTTTCTGAATTAGGTTGGGAAAAGCTTTCGGATCGTCGTCACGCTCTCTGATCATGTTCTACAAAATTGTCCATGGCCATACTCGCCAGTATCTTAAGGATTTGATCCCTGCTTAAGTTTCCATTTCTACTTCTTATAATCTTCGCAACAAACTTAATCTAAGGACACCGCTCTGCTCTACAACTCGATATCAAAAGTCTTTTATTCCTTATGTAACGCATCATTGGAACGGTCTTGGTATAGCTGTTAAATCACTAAATCTTTCGTTGTTTAAAAAACATCTAGTGAAATTAGTACGTCCCTCTTTCTATTCACATTTTAGTCATGGCCCCCGGTACACTTGCGCCCTCCTCACACGTCTTCGCACCGGCACATGCAGTCTTAACCTATTAATAAGTTTATTTACACGTAACTAATTAGCAACAAGTCCAGCCTGCACTTGTGGATGTCGAAGCGAAAGCGTTGTCTATTATCTTTTGTACTGCCCTATATACAGTCAACAAAGACTCAAGCTTCTGGGCAACCTACGGAACCTTTTGGCCCCAATTCTTGATATCGATATTTTGTCTGATCAAGACTTCATTTATTTGTTATTAAGAGGCTCATCTTTTGTTTCGTATGATTTCAATTGTAACATTTTAGGCTTGACTCAGCACTATATTGCGACAAGCAAACGTTTTAAAACTTAGTTCAGGTATGTTGATATATTCATTGTTTGTTTGTTTGTTAGTTTGTTTGTATTGGACGACCCAATTGCTGTTTCTTATTGTTATTGTACTTGTTATGTAAGTTGTAATTTTTATTTCCAGAGGTGATGTTTAATATTAGCTTTAGCTAGAGTGCATCACCTCTGTGTCCTGTGTATTCTTTTGTTGTTTAATAATAATTAAAAAAAATCTGAGTTGATCCTCTGAAACCAATTGCAACGCTTATCTTGCTATGCATATGCATGAACTTAAATCCCGTGCAGGATCCTACAAAAGATGATCTGTGAACACGACGAAACCACAGATGTCTTTAATAGACAAGCAGGTAATGTTAACTGTAATAGCTACCAGACTCACGGTTCTACTAAACCATTCCCAGGAATCCTCGTCGCCTTTATCCAAAATTGTGAACACCCTTATTGTGCTTTTGTTCCCGAACTCCATGTCGAAGGTGCCCTTGATGACGTAGCGAATATAGCCTTCGTACCAGTATTCGAACGAGCCCGGCAGGTCCGCGGGAAGTTGGTACTGGAACGGGAAGACATGGCGTCCCGCGGACAGCTCGTGTGACGTCACAGCACAGTCCGCGCTCTGTCCTCGCTCTGCAATGGAACCGTTTAGACTTGTGTATAGAGAATGCGACACGACGTATTCTGTACCACCCGGGGTGCCATGGAGCAGCCCGACCGAGCGTCCAAGCGCACGCAAAGGCAAAAGAACGATATCGATCCGACCCGCGGGTGGGATGGGACCGTAGTCTAGAGTCCAGCCTTGTTAGCTTTGGCCCGCTCCCAACGTTGCTGGCGGCTAGCGTTGGGAGCGGGTCAAAGCTGACGAGGCTGGAGTCCAGGCTAATGGAACCGAGGGTGATGCGGAAAACACCGTGTTGTATTTTATTTATGTCATACCTTGGTCATACCCACCCGAGAAAACGCACATTTTAATGCGGAATGCAACAGAAGTTGAGGGATTTTTGTGTCCTCGAACACAAAACTGCAACAACATTGATTCTAATCTCCGAATCCGGTATTCGAATTTCCGACGGCGGCGCAACCGACTCGCTTGAAATGCATTCGAAATATTCTATGGAAGCCTGTGTGATAACACTCCCGAACCCTATGTGATCCGGATAGTTATCACACGGCCCGGAACACCCGTATCAGGCCCAGGCATGACATAACGTAAAATATTAATATAAACCGGTACGGAACATCCGTATGACGGCCCAGTATAACGTAAGAACACTATACAGCGTTAGTCTACACCACCCCGCCCTCAGTTCACCCCACTCAATCTCCGTCAATATGATGTGCAGTACTGGCACCCAGTTATGCTTGCAAGACTAATTTGTCTGTTTGTTTGTGTGTTTGTTTGTTTGTTTGTTTGTTTGTTTGTTTGTTTGCTTGTGTTAACGTTACATACCTTGTAAACCACCTCATGGCGTAACACAACAGGTTTGTACTGAAGAGTACAAGCTTAAGTTGTATATCCGGACAGATTTATTTGATCCACTCAGCCCGGGGAGGACCCCTAGTCTTTTCGATAGGCGTGGTGTGTTCTTTTACGTGCTCGAGGTGAGGCTCTCGAGGGACGTCCCTAACCGAAGCTTGGTACTCATTTTCTCATGAGTGAAGTGAGGAAATTCGTGTTAAGTGCCTTTCCCAATTGCAAAGGCACAACGTCAACGGGTCATGTCAGGGGATTGGAACCCAGGATCTCTGGGTTCTGGGTCAGTCACCCTGCCATTACGCAACCGCGACGTCACGAGTCACAAATTAGCAGTGTGGGTAAAGAGGGAAAAGTCAGCCCTACCGTTGCCGAATATCGTGACCTCGTGGTCAAAATATGTCTCTGAAGCCTCGTACCGGTCATCATGATCATTGTCAAATTGCACATGGCTGTGTCCGCGGAACCGCAGCCTCAGGCCTGCAGGGGGCGCACATGTCACGGAGTGATGATGGATATCGTATGATGTAGGTTTAATATAAGTATTTAATCGCACTTATCTAAAGCCCCCCCCCCTCCCACTGGACCCGCGGCACCCTGGCGGCGTCGCTGCGTCCTAGACTGGATTTGTGTTGCCCTTGACTTTATAATGGCAATTTCATTCAAAACGTACAAGTATGACAAAAAAGACAATAAAACACAGAATGCTTAAAAATATTCGTTGAGTGCTTTGTCAATTCGGATCGGCCACAGAGACGCCACCAGTGTGCCGCGGGTCAAGTGAGAGAGGGGGGCTTTAACACTAAGGTGGTGAAGTGAAGGACAAGGTCACTCAACCCCAAGGACACATTCAATGACAGCCAAGGTCATTGGCGCGACACTAAGATCGTACGTTTACCTGATGTCATTTAAGGATATACAACTATATATGGCAATCGTCGATCCTTTTTCTAGATTAGTCGACACCAATTTCTGGACAACTTTAAGTTCAAAAACAGGAAACAAGTCCTTAAAATCGGGACAAGGTTGACCAGAGCTGTAGACGTACGTAGATGAAAAGTAACTTTAAGTTGGTCTGTGACCAGGTGCAGGTTCACTTGTTGAATGTTCCTCCAAGAAAACGTATAAAGGACGTTCAACATCTCCCATTTTTCTTTGTGCACGATGCTTTTCATCGATTAAAGAAGAAGCAATCGTCACTCGAACTTCACTTTCGCCAAGAGTAAGTTATCCAGGGCTTGGTGTCCTTTTCTTCTGTTACCAGCAATACTGCTTATACTTTAACTTGGATGAGGTTGCGTACACTTTTGATTAGCTGTTCTAATCCATTTTACGGAACGGGAGCCGTCATAATAATGAAGTGATGGATATAGGAGTAAATGATTCGGTATGACAGTAACATTATTCATGGAGGTGCATGTCCGGTCCCTTCACCCAATGGCGAGATGTAGATTTGAACACACTAAAGCTAAAGAAATCAAGAACTGCAGGAGCAGGTTTTGCTTCAGACTTTGAAAGGGAATAACTCAAGAAGGGCTTGATGGATGGTCATGATTTTTGGTAAGTAGATAGCTTGAGTGATGATGTAACATCCATTACCATAATACCGCCACTAATCATAATACCGCCAAATCTAAAAAGCGATGAATTTTAAGAGATCTACTTGTGCAGCAACAGTGATTTCCGAGGTATCAGACATCAAGGTGTTTAATACACTCTAAGAAAGGCCTCAACAACGAGGCATTCGAAGACAACGAGGTCAAATGTTTTCGATCCCTTATCATGACAGGCGAGCGCGTCGTGGGAAGAACATAACATCACGCCATCGCACGTTGTTCGCTGGATTTGCATATAATAATCGCACGTGCTTCAAGCTCAAGACGATTATCTAAACAACAGCAAAATAAAGTTTCTTTTACTGGCCTTCAACTCGTGTCAAAGTGTGACCTATCGTCAAGAACGGTTGTTTAATCGCCGTAACTGCGGTTGACCTGGCGCAAAATAGAACGTCGCCATTTTCATTGTTTTCGCCCGAGACTGGCTGATGATGTACATGATTAAATACTTATTATGCAAATCAGTATCTAATTTGCATAATTAATGAGGAAAGTTTATACATCCACCAAATTCCATGATAGGACTCTCAAATATGTGACAGATGTAACTGAGGAGGAGAAAAATATTAATTGATATCAACTATGCAAATGAGGACCTCATTTGCATAATTGATGAGAAAATACTATGACTCAAGATGGGCTTGATGGATGGTCATGATTTTTGGTTTGTACATAGCTTACGTGATACTTTGCATGATTGGATATAATTATGCAAATCAGATTCTAATTTGCATAACTAATGAGACAATAGACCCCTTTCCAAATACCGCGGCCATTTTGAATCTAGCGCGAGCGCGCATAATTCGAGCGCGGGAAAAGTAAACAAACGGTAAGCGGTAAAGCTTTGCAATGGCGTCCCCGATAGAAAGCAGTGTTGAGTTATCTTCTGCGGCGAGATGTTCTCCTCTTCGGTGAAATCCATCGATATATTTGCATGGCACAAGTAGATAATATTGTTGTGGACACTTGGACTCGATATCGGCTAGTAAAATTGTGAATTTCGGCTACTTTTCCACAGTTCCTGCCGGGCTGTTGAGCGCGCGCTACAGTGATAGAATGCTTATATGTCTACACCGCGTGCTTGTAGTTACCCTAATAATGCTAGCTAGAGTCGAGAAAAAATCCCACAAAACATATACTCTTCGGGCTGTGACCCTTGTAGCTACGTTGAGGTATATATATAACTGTTGAGCCTGGCTGTCGTGACAATGACAACATCATCTTGAAATTAAGTGAGTTTGGGGGAGGGTCGTGTTTTCTGTGCAGCGCTACATCGACTTCGCTCAGCAATATTCTATATTTCCGCCAAATGAAATCCTACAAAAACGTGAAAATATAGGCTTGAGCTCAATGTCAAATTTGGCAGAATTCCGGCGGCTTTTTTGACGATCTTTTCGGATGCCAAGAATTTAGTCTTGAGGACTCTAAGTATTTGAGTGAAGGTGTGTTTTCCACTGTATGTGGCGTTTCTTTAAATCATTTTGCGCGGCAATATTCAAGATATCTGTTGGCCGGATGGAACCGAAAAATAAGTTAGATAATATTGGCTTGAGGACTGAAGGACCTCAGGCCGATATCTTCCTTTTTTGTGGGGTTTCATCCTGCGGAGGTCTAAAATATTTCCGCGAAAAGTGATGTAATGAAACGCTACAAAGAAAACACGCCCCCTGCTTCACTAATGAACTTCCTCACGCTAATCTTGGCACTAAAATATCGTCAAAGCAAAACCTCCTTGGTCAAAGTCAAAGGAGCCACCGAAGTTCCGTCAAATTTCTACTCGCAGAGCCCTCAAGCCTATATCTTCACGTTTCTGAAATGTCATCCGACGGAAATTTTAAGATATTACGGCGCATAGTGAAAACACTCCATCTTTACTCACGTACTTTAGGTTTTGATATTTCAGAAAACGCGTCAAAAGAAGCCGCCAAAACTCTGCTAAATTCCTAACCAAAAGGACCTTGAGCTCAAGCCTACATTTTCACGTTTTTGTGGGATTTTATCCAGTGGAAGTATAAAATATCTGCAGACGAAGCTATGTTAAGAAAGGCTTGACAGAACACACGACCTTCTCGAGCGCCCAACGCGCGTAGTTTTCCCAGGCAAAGTTGTCATCGTCTAAATTACGGTCACAACTGGTAAAATTCTGTATATTTCTATCTACGAAGCTACAAGGATCCCAGTCCGAAAAGTGTGTGTGTTGTGGGATTTTTTCTCGACTTTAGCTAACATTATCAGGGAAACCACAAGCACGCGGTGTAAACATATTAGAGTTTTTTCACATGTAGCGCGCGCTCAACAGCCCGGCAGGAACTGTGGAAAAGTAGCCGAAATTCACAATTTTACTAGCCGATATCGAGTCCAAGTGTCCACAACAATATTATCTACTTGTGACATGCAAATATATCGATAGATTTCACCGAAGAGGAGAACATCTCGCCGCAGAAGATGACCCAACGCTGGTTTCTATTGGGGACGCCTTACCGCTTACCGTTTGTTTACTTTTCCCGCGCTCGAATTATGCGCGCTCGCGCTAGATTCAAAATGGCCGCGGTATTTGGAAAGGGGTCTATTCTAAAAACCCGCTGTGTTCCATGATATGACTATTCAAATACGTGAAATTTGTAACTGAGGGAGAGAGGAATGTTAATAGATAGAAAATATGCAATTGTAGGCGTAATTTGCATAATTAATGAAAAACTACCATAATTACATACAGGTAAATGATGGCAATTTCATACTTGTGGCATTTGGAAGTTATGTGAATGTGAACATCGTTGAATCAAATTATGCTAATAAAGACCTAAGTTGCATAATTGATGATAAAT
Source organism: Branchiostoma lanceolatum (assembly GCF_035083965.1). Lineage (NCBI taxonomy): Eukaryota > Metazoa > Chordata > Leptocardii > Amphioxiformes > Branchiostomatidae > Branchiostoma > Branchiostoma lanceolatum. Next base: position 32,001,317 of record NC_089725.1, on the reverse strand, counting down.
TTTAGCATAACCTTCTTTGATAAGCTCATACTTTGGACAACTTCTGTTATTTGGGTGAAGACGATCAACTGGTATGATTTATGATTGATGAGAAACACTCCTAAATACGTCAGTCATAAAGGTTAAAATCATTTGGCGAAGGTATGAGGTCGTGGAACTCTAGTTCGTTTCTTTCGGCGTCATATAGAGGGCATTGGCAAATAAAATGTATCTCATTTTCCACTGCGTTCATTGTACAAAACTTACACATTCTCTCGTGAGCAATTTCCTTTGCCAGCTCGACCACCACGTGACCTTTGACACACTCGCCGCCATGGAGCACGTCCTTCCCCTCGTCCAACTCGATGGCGAACTGTCGTAGCTTCCCCATCTGTGGATCAGAAAAAAACACAATCCCTTCTCTGATGCCGTAAACTGACTCCTGAACATCTGAACATCACCCATGCATTGTTAAGATAACACTGACAGCCTTCTCCACCAGACTCCGTGGGTCTGCATGTTTTTATCTCCATGAAAATGGAGATATTGTTTTTGACGTGTCTCTGTGTGTGTCTGTGTTTCCTTCCTTCCTTCCGGATGTTTGTAGTCAGCATAAGTCAAGAACGTCTGGATGGATTGTATTAGTCTTCCAAGGATTTCCATGATATTTAGTATGTAGATAGCTTAGATAGAGATGCACATAATGAAGTGTAAATTGAATTTTGATTTTAATTATAAATGAGAAAATACTATAATACAATGCTAAACTTTCTTCCAACACTAAGGTATTGACGGATCGAATTTTCGACGACCACTGTCGCCTTCTTCAGGATCAATAATGACCAATCACTGCCGAACGTAAATTCGCGAGAGTTACGGACACGTGATTTTATTGACACGTGTCATTGCGGATACGTGACGTCAGCAATTGGTCAAACGTGCCAGTCACGTGTCCGTAACTCTCGCGAGTTTACGTTCGGCAGTGATTGGTCATTATTGATCCTGAAGAAGGCGACAGTGGTCGTCGAAAATTCGATCTGTCAATACCTTAGTGTTGGAAGAAAGTTTAGCATTGTATCATGATTACCACCAACACAGATGAGCTTTCATTATAATCTGAGAAAATACTATATTTTCATATTGGTAGATAGCTGGAATTTCATACTCGTGGCATTTGAAAGTTATGTTACGGTGAACATGGTTAATATAAATTATGTAAATGAGGGCTTTTTTACATAATATGTATATTTCATTGAGATATGAGGTCTCCGATTTCTTGTTTTTCTTGAGGCGTAGCGAGCTTTTCTAAGTCGCCACTGATCCACCCCGACCAATCGATCGCATTAAAACTCAGATTCGTATCAACCATGACCCGACAAATCGCTTTCTAACTTGCGTTAGCGACTACATCTGACAAAACAAACTCGCCAGTAAGATGGTGGAAGGTGTCAGCTTTCAAAAGATGTTTTCAGATTGACAATTTTGGCACTTTGGAAGTGATTGAATGCGTCCGCGATTTAACGTTTAGAAAAAAAATAGTTTCTACTACTTTTGCGGTTGCGATTTGTCGGGTCATGGCTGATACGAATCTGAGTTTCAATGCGATCGATTGGTCGGGGTGTAATCGCAACTGACCCACTCTGATTCACCGTTAATCGTCGTCGATAGATTATTCGTGAAGCGTATGCGTAATTCTACGTAGCACTTAATTTGTTACCTTGAATTCATCGGTTATTGACAAATTCGAAAGCGGAGCGTTCGCTTGTGTGTTGTTTTGATATGTATCGTAAGGTGTCCATTATAAGATAGATAGCAGGGAAAAGAGGACAGTAGTGCTGGCTAGGAACTTCTCTGTCAAATCGCTCACCTTATTCTCACACAGGCGCTACACACAGACTACACACGCACACACACACTACACACAGTGTCACACACGCACACACACACACAACACAGTGTCACACAAGCACACACACACTACACACACACTACACACACACAAGCACGCACACACAAGTACAAACACACGAACACAATCACACACACACGCATACACACCAGCACACACAAAAGCACGCACACACAAGTACAAACACACGAACACAATCACATGTACACACACACACACACACACACACACACACACACACACACAGGCAAACAGCTAAGAAAACATAGCCTCCATTGGGTCTAGAATCTACAGCAGACATCTAGAATCTGTACAGTGAATATGTTCTCACCTGTGAGCCAAAATTGACGGCAATGTCGGGAATATTTCAGTGCTGATCCGCCATTGAATCACGCCTTCATGAGATGAAGTCTAACAGGTTTGTTCAGTTGTTGTGTGTGAGGCAAGCTATATTTATACATACTGAAATGCCAAGGTTCCACCTGACATGGTAGTGGGGATAGATAAAGACCACAGCTTTCTCACAAGTGAAGCATATGTATGTATATTAGACATATTTATACATATTATTGTGATTTTTGAAGGTGCAAATTCCTATTTTTATGCATTTTGGGAAACAACTAAATATTACGTTGTAGACGGACAATGAAAAAACACCAGTTGACCTGGTGATCACCTTTGATCGAGAGAAAGACTGTCTGTCATACACCTCCGAACCCTGAGGTCGAGTCGTGTTTTTGTTTGAAATTTGTTTTGTTGTTTTTCTTTAATTTGTTTCGCCTGACGAGCCTTGAGGCGAGGACGACGAAGGGCTGACGTCATAGCTGCATTGCGCAACACATTGACCAAAATGGGAACTATCTATATAGTTCCTTAGCATCCTTAAAAATCTCTCTTTGCCTGAAAATTTTGGAACTTGAAGAAACCTTTGGGGTTAGAAGGAACAAGTGGGGTGTGAGCTTAGACTAGCGATTCTGTGGCGTCTCTATCACTGATTTTTGGTCATTACACGTACTTAGAAGTGACCTCTAGCAGCTAACAAGTGAACTGCAGCAGAATGACCGGCTTGAAGTGTCCTCGGAAATTGCTGACATGACCACTATGGTCTAAAAATTCAAAAATGTTATGAGTTCAGGGGACCAAGGAGACACACAAATTTATTCATTTATTCAGATTTACCACATTTGCGGAAGGATTGACATAACAGGTGATGAAACATTACGGATTCTGTATTCAAACTCAGTTCTTCACCAAATTCACCAAACCTCCGTGGCAAAACGTATTTAATTTTTACAGATGACAATGTGACATTAGGTCCACCATAATGATATATATTTGACTAAGGAGGACTAGATCTCCTTAACTTGATAAACACAAATATCAGTGTTTGTTTGTTCGTATTACACACCCGGTAAACCACCTCAAGGTGTAACACACCAGGTTTGTACTGAACAGTACAGGCTACATATCCGGACAGATTTATATGATCCACACACCGGGAAGGATCCCTAATCTTTTCGATAAGTGTGGTGGGTTCTTTAACATGCTCAGGGTGTGGCTCTCCTCGAACACAGGACCTCCATTTAACGTCCTATCCAAGTGACGTCCCTAACCGAAGCCAGGTACTCATTTTCACCTGAGTGAAGTGAGGGAAGTCACGTTAAGCTCCTTTCCCAAGGGTACAATGTCAATGGGACAAATCAGGGAACCCCGGATTCGAACCCGGGGCAAAACACCCTGCCACTGCGCCACCGCCACAAAGTGTGAGACTCAAAAAGTCAAAGATATAAACCCAAATTAAAATCAATATAATAAATTATCTTAAAAGCATTCGTTATGATAACTGCTGAGTTCCGCTTTATTTCCTAATGATATGGTATTTACAAAAACCTTGTTGTGAAAGAGGTAGTGTTTTTAGCCCCTGTACTGGTGCCTTTTTTCTCTTCATCTTCTACTGACCTCTGCCTGACAGCAGAGTTGAGCAGGTCTGGTTGAATACTTGACAACACCCCTTGGTTGGGGTTACACGCCTTGGAGGTGGTAGTGCGTGGTTATTGCTGGTTCCTCAGGTGTTGTGTAACCTCCTCCCTGAACTTGGCTGGGTCTGGTATTAGAGTGGTTGTATATTAAGTAGAGAGTTCCACCCAGTCCAAGACGGTTCTTGGGAAGTAAGAGTATCTATAACAGTCCTTGTTGAAGATGATTTGTTTCTACGGGTTCAGATCATAATGACGTGATGCACATTACAAAAATATCACAAATTGCCGCCCATAGTTCTCAGTGCCTTTCAATACATGACTAAATGTCCTTAGCCACAATGAAGGTCTCCGTAGAGTGAATACATAGAAGACTGTGAGTTGAGGATCAGCTTTTGAAAAAGAAAGAGAACTGTTGTCTGGTCTGTTCCCTAATCAGCTATGCCACGAAACATCACGTTGTAGACAAAGCGACTGTTAATCTAACTATAATGCACATAAACTGACGGAGCCTGCTAAAATATGTAAAAGGCGACGACCATTTCAAAAGGCGATGGCCGTTTACGAGACCGGAATAAGTCCAGGCTACAGCTGTCCGTGTCTGCTCCAGTCCTAGTGGCCGTACTTGGGGGCAAAGTTCACTGGTTACCCACCATGTAGCACGACACATGCCCGGCATTTGACTTGACATGATTCACGACACATGCCCGACATTTGCCCGACCATCCCAGCCTACAGCTGGCCGTGTCTGCTCCAATCGTAGTAGCCGTACTTGGGGGCAAAGTTCAGCTCGCCCATCGTGTAGTCTGAGTCATCTGCATCGCGGATGCTGGTGGCTCCCCGCGTACTTTCCACGTATGACGGGGGAGCTGAAAAAACAGCACAGAGTTATGGCTAATACAGTAAAACACAATTAGACGGTATGCAGTATTGTCAAACAGACTTTTAAAAAATAACTTAAGATATGAAATACAGTCAACCCTCAGCAACCACTCAGGAGGAAAAATGGCAGGCATAATATAACCAGCTGCTGCTGCACAGCATGCCTGCGAAGCTGGTGTGTTACGCTGAATGGCGGTTATACTGGCTATATAGATACAGATACAGACAGAATGGTTGCTGGGATTAACTATGTTAAACAATGGACGGGACTGTTTTAATGTGGTTGACTGTGCCCGGTGGTTGCCAGACCAGGTTTGACTGTAGCCCCTGGATTCCCCAAATCTTATGCTAGAATGCTACACAAAGCCCCACAGATGCTCCAATATACCCTTTTAACCTAACACCTCCCTGCTGTGGTAGCATTTTGGCATTATACACTAATTCAGGTTACAGAGTTACAAAGCAAGGAGAAGGCTATATGAAATAAAAAGTGGTATAAGAAGAGAGTTTGTACTTGACACTCACGGAAGTCAAGGTTGGGTGCAGAGGGGACCTGGGATGTTGGTTGGCTGACGACAGCAGGTCCGGTGTAGGGAGGGGGGCCGGGGTGAGCAGGGGGGCCTGCAGAGAGTGTTCCCCAGGGGGGTAGGGCGCTGTCGTGGGGGTGGCGCCGGTAGGGGCCGATCTTGATGGGGATCCGGGTCTTCAGATTTGAGGAAAATGTGCCCTCGAGGCATGCCACAACCTGTGGGGTGTCGATGAAAGGACATTGAAGATATAATTTCTCTTTCTACAGTATTCACCATTTGGAGGCGGCCTTACCAGATCTACACAGAAATTGGCTAGAACAAACAGATACAAAGAGGGGCTTACTTTGTTCATAACAATAACAGTACTAGTACTAGATTTCAGTCAGACTTATCCGTGAAAACAATAAATGGTGTTTTATTACAAATGTGTGTAGCAAATGAAATGCTCATAATAGCCATACACATTGTATGATACTGTATACTGTATATATTGAATATAAGGTTACCAAAGTGCACATACTCTGCATAACTTCTACACACTGGCAGCATTCAAGACTGAGATAAAACTAAAGTCACCTACAAAACGACCAATAAATAAATCAATCAATTCATCAATCGATCCCAGCCTACACACTTACATCCAATCGATACTCGAGGTCGATGATCTTGCAGAACCGTAGCGAGGATGGGGGGACCGCGGGGACTCGGAGAACGGCGCCGTTGCCAGGAGAGAACGTCAGCGACTCGCCCCGCTTGCAGCCGGAGATTTTGACTCGCTGGACGAAGGTTTTGGCTTCTTTCGTCTTGGTCTTAATCCCCGAGAGCCACGTGTGGTAATCTCCATGGAACGTTGCAATCTGGAAGAAAGTATCGTTACATAAAAAATATGCCACATGAGAAATAACATGAGCTACATAACCCAACTGCCAACTGTTCTTCCAATAGTCGTCTCCTGTCTACTATCGACGGTGTCAAAAATGCACGGGAACACAAATTGAAATATCCTAAAATTATGATTGTTTAACTATTTTTTGACTGAGTGGGCCTTATTTTAATGTGGAGACCATAAACAACAGCCATTGTGGGTGCACCACAGGACATTTTGGGACGGTTGTCATAGTGTGCACCTGTGCATATTTGATGCAGTGGGTTCTTTAACGCAGCTCTCCTCGAACACGGGACCCCCATTTAATGTCCTATCTGAGGGACGTCCCTAACTGATGTGGCGTCGTGTGGCGTAATGGATAGAACATCCGACTGTCAAACAAGGGGACCCCAGTTCGAACCCGAGCTACCCCCAGACATGTCTGAACATGCGCCCGGACGTTGTGCCCTTGGGAAAGACACTTAACACAAATTCCGTCACTTCACTCAGGTGTAAATGAGTACCTAGCTCTTCTAGAGTTGAGGACGTCCCTCGGATAGGACGTTACATGGAGGTCTTGTGTTTGGGGAGAGCCACACCCCGCGCACGTTAACTTAAAGAACCCACCAAATCTTTCAAAAAAGAGTAGGGGCGTGTGCGATGGTCCAAAACCTTACAACATGGATTGACCTGATACATGTCAATAATTGCCGGTTTGTCGGCAGATGGATATACGTGGTCGGGAAGAAGAAGAAGCTCAGGTACTCATTTTCACCTGAGTGAAGTACTGAAGGTCGCGATAAATGCCTTTCCCAAGGGCACAATATCGGGCATATCAGTGGTTATAATGACACAGGATTATCATTGGAATGTACCTGCACCAGTCTTGCCTCCACGCCAGTGACGCCCTCCCTGCTGTTGTTGGTGAGGCTCCCCCTGATGACCATGACCTCGCCGGGGCAGTACACCGACCGGTCCGGCTGGACCTGCAGCTCCACCGGCCCGGTCGTGCAGCACAGGCTGCTGGGGGTGGTGGTCGTCCGGGACAGGTCGTGGGGATGCTGCCATTGATAGAAGAAATTGGTTATACACCCCTATGTTTGAACACCCCTATATATGTTCCCAACACAGGCTGCTGGGGGTGGTGGTCACCCGGGCCAGGTCGTGGGGATGCTGCAAACGACAGAAGGATGCGTATTTATCTTTATTTATCTATCTTTTAATTATATAGCCAGGGTGGCCATCTCAGTGCAAGACATTACTTTACAATGGGGCCCATTACATCCCTGTGTTCCAACACCACTATGTTCGGACAACCCAAAATTCACCTCTCCACTGCAAAAATAAAACCATGAAAACCTTTCAAGAGGCATTGTTGCAACTGGTGAGTGCAAGAATCCAAGTTGGTGTCCTGAGCTATTCCCACACACACACACACACAATGATTGGAAGAGAGTTTTACGTAATTACGAGTACCATGCTTTAGGATGCAGAATCAAGAAATAAGGCTTATGCATGTAAATAACATTAGGCACAAAGGTACCGGACTCAGACTTACAGTTCTAATAGGCGCTTCATGTGAATCCTCGTCGCCTTTATCCAGGACCGTGAATGCTCTTTTCGTGGTGCTGTCGAACTTCCAGGGTCTGTTGATGGTTCCCTTGACGATGTAGCGAACGTAGCCGTGTTCCCCCTCGAACGAGCACGGCAGACCGTCCGCGGGAAGTTGGTACTGGAACGGGAAGACGTGGCGACCCGCGGGCAGAACCGCGGTGTCCCCCTGTGAGCTTTGTTCTCGCGCTGCAATGGAACCGTTTGAATGCATGATCCTTGTACTAGTACTAGTATACACACTATACAACATAACGCTTCACTTTATACTACTCAATCTTCATTTTGTCCCTCCCCTTTAGTTTGCCCCCTCCCCATCTTCAGTTTGCCCCATGTTTAATTTGCACCCTCCCCATCTTTAGTTTGCCCCCTCCCATAATAAGTTTGCCCCTCCCCCTCTTTAGTTTGCACCCTCCCCATCTTTAGTTTGCCCCTCCCCCTCTTTAGTTTGCACCCTCCCCATCTTTAGTTTGCCCCTCCCCATCTTGAGGTTGCCCCTCCCCATCTTGAGTTTGTCCCTCCCCATCTTTAGTCTGTCCCTCCTCTCCATCTTTAGTCTGCCCCTCCCCATCTTTAGTTTGCCCCTCCCCATCTTGAGTTGGCCCCTCCCCATCTTGGGTTTGCCCTTCCCCATCTTTAGTTTGCCCCCTCCCCATCTTTAGTTTGCCCCTCCCCATCTTAAGTCTGCCCCTCCCCATCTTTAGTTTGTCCCTCCACCTCTATAGTTTGCCCCTCCCCATCTTTAGTTTGCCCCTCCCCATCTTTAGTTTGCCCCCTCCCCATCTGTAGTTTGCCCCCTCCCATCATTAGTTTTCCCCTCCCCATCTTTAGTTTGCCCCTCCTCATCTTAAGTTTTCCCCCTCCCATCATTAGTTTGCCCCTCCCCATCTTTAGTTTGCCCCTCCCCATCTTTAGTTTGCCCCTCCCCATCTTTAGTTTTCCCCTCCCCATCTTCACTTTGCCCCTCTCCTCTTTAGTTTGCCCCTCCCCCTCTTTAGTTTGCCCCTCCCCATCTTTAGTTTGCCCTTCCCCATCTTGAGTTTGCCCTTCCCCATCTTTAGTTTGTCCCTCCCCATCTTTAGTTTGCCCCTCCCCATCTTTAGTTTGCCTCTCCCAATCTTTAGTTTGCCCCCTCCCCATCATTAGTTTGCCCCCTCCCCATCTTTAGTCTGCCCTTCCCCATCTTTAGTTTGCCAACTCCCCATCTTCAGTTTGCCCTTCCCCATCTTTAGTTTGCCCCTCCCCATCTTAAGTTTGCCCCTCCCCATCTTTAGTCTGCCCCTCCCCATCTTGAGTTTGCCCCTCCCCATCTTTAGTTTGCCCCTCCCCATCTTGAGTTTGCCCCTCCCCCTCTTTAGTTTGCCCCCTCCCCATCTTTCGTTTGCCCCCTCCCTATCTTTAGTTTGTCCTTCCCCATCTTTAGTTTGCCCCTGTGACCCCATCTTTAGTTTGCCCCTCCCCCTCTTTAGTTTGCCCCCTCCCCATCTTTCGTTTGCCCCCTCCCTATCTTTAGTTTGTCCTTCCCCATCTTTAGTTTGCCCCTGTGACCCCATCTTTAGTTTGCCCCTCCCCATCTTTAGTTTGCCCCTCCCCATCTTTTGTTTGCCCCTCCCCATCTTTCGTTTGCACCTCCCCATCTTTAGCTTGCCCTTCCCCCTCTTGACGTTACCTCACAATTTCAGGCCTACCTGTGCCGAACAGGGTGACCTCGTGGTGAAAGTATGTCTCTGCTGCCTCGTAGGTTGTGGAGCTGTCATCGGAGCCGTGCTCCCACTCCACGTGGCTGTGTCCGTAGAACAGCAGCCAGACACCTGCAGGGCACAAACAAACATTGCATTTGTTGTCGCGTCGTGTGGCGCAAGTGTAGAGCGCGCGGCTGCCAAACAATGGGACCTGGGATCTAATCCTGGGTTGTGCCCAGAGACATGTCCGAACTTGTGCCCCGACGTTGTGCCCTTGGGAAAGGCACTTAACACGACTTTCCTCACTTCACTCAGGTGTAAATGAGTACCTAGCTCATCTAGGGCTAGGGACGTCCCTCGGATAGGACGTTAAATGGAGGTCCTCTGTTTGGGGAGAGCCACACCCCGCGCACGTTAAAGAACCCACCACACCTTTCGAAAAAGAGTAGGGGCATGCCCCGGTGTGCGATGGTCCAAATCTTACAGTCCGGTCTGGGATGACATCTTGAAAAGGTGCTAGTTCACCTGTTATGTCAATCCTTCCACAAAATGTGGTAAATCAAAATAAATAGATAAACAAACAAACAAACAAACAAGCTGTCATCGGAGCTGTGCTCCCACTCCACATGGCCGTGTGAACAACAGCCACACAATTGTTGGACACAAACTTCATTCAAGAAGAATTCAGGAAATAGTACAAAATCAAACTTTCTTCCAACACAAAGAGTACACATTAATAATAAGGATCAAATTTTCAAAAAAAGGTCACATGATGTGTGTAGGTCTCACGGGTTTAAGTTTGGAAGGGATTGATCATTATTTGTCCTGATGAAGGCGACGCTGGTCGTTGCAAGATTGATCCTTGTATACCCTTAAGTGTTTGAAGAAAGTTTAGCATTGTACGATTACTACATAGATGAGCAGTGGAGAACCTTTACTGAACGATATGCTGCCCCTAGGGCTGATTAAGCTACGGGAGAGAGTGAGGGATGAGCTTACATGATTAGAATTCAGGATAACAGATTACTACTAGTACTCTCCCACGCAGAGCCAACCCGCGTCCGTAATATGTACTGGACCAGGGTCGACTCTGCCAAACCAGCCGGGGAAAGTGACTATTGGGGTGTGGCATATAAGCAGCTGTAAGCCAATCATAGAATTGCCTAAAAATTGTCTAAAGGTGTCTTCCCCCTTACCTCTCATCTTCATATCCTCCGCCAGCTCTACTACCACGTGACCTTTGACACATTCCCCGGCCTCGAACACGTCCTTCTTGTCGTCAAACGCGATCGTGAACTGTCGGAGTTTCCCCATCTGTGTATCAAAAACTACAATCCATTCAAAAAATCAGTCTTGAGTCCATAAAAAGTTATCTTGCCACCCAAAATTCATGACCCTAGCATGTTCAGAACAGAAGATACGAAAAACCAGAAATTCTGCTGCAGTATCATAGAAAATAGCTAGGTGGCACATGATCGAACTTACTGCTTATTTTGCCGACAACTATCCACACACAAATCCATCCACAATTTTGCGAGATATGCTGTACTCCGCATCATAAACCCTCACACACACACACTGACACGTAGGTTCAAACAAACAAACAAACACCTACAAACGGCACCAACACATAACCTTAAGGTTATTGGTGAAGGTGATTTCGAAGGTAGCATGGTAATTATGAATAATAAGTCATGTTCACAGTGACAGAAACAGAGATTTACTCTGTTCAGCATACATATATCCATTATCCAATATGTGTAAAATATATACAGAGAGATAGATATAGATACATTTACCTCTGATATGAGAGTGGTGTTAGATAAACATCCCAGCTTGCTTACAGGCAGAGATGGTAACGTTGGACCATATAATATATTTGACTGCGCTTCTAGAACAATTTACCACTTATGTTTTATGGTTGATTCCAGGGTAGCTTGTAATCTAGAACCAAAATGGTCGATTACACTCTACGTAAAATGCACCGATTATATATGTATCATGTACTAAATTAGATTAAATTAGAGCGGATCGGCTACCCATAACGTTGAATTAAAGGGGGCCAGCATGGGGCTAGGGGTGTTACCATCAATACTAGATGTGCTCAATTCAGAGAAGCAGCAGTTCCAGACCTTGATATTAAGGTCAGGTGTCAATTACGCTTTATGTTCAAAGCACTGATTAATTATGCTGAACGTTACATTTGAACAGTCTAGCTACAAATCATGTGGAATTAAAACAGCTTATCACGCTAGAGATGTAAAACGGGCCCCCCTCAAATGGCTTGTTATTTTACTCCATGGGGACTCAAGCATCAACTGGTTCTGGAAACTGGACCTGGCATAACAGCATTATGAGAAACACCGAGAGGAGACCACTTTGCAATCTCCAAGCAGAGGTAAACAGGCAAAAGCATCAGGTTTCCCTGTTCGAAAGTCCCACCTCTACACGAGACTGAGAAATGTGACGATTTTGCCTTTCTACATTTGCTTCGAGATTACACGTTGGTCTCAAGATAATAATTGGATGATGATTTATGATGATGAATGGATGATGATAATAATATCAGGTGTATTTGCAGCCAGTGCCACAGGCAGGTACCTAGCGAAGCTGTCTGTTCTTTCGTTACAAACGTTACCAGATCCAAAATACGTTTAGGTTACCTTATATCTTATACCACAAAGCCTTCACGCTGCGTAGCTTTTGGGATCCAAGGCCGATGACTTCGGGGTGTTGTCTCTCTCCTTGGCCTCCCTCTTCCAGTATGATAAATAGACGCGTTTCTGAGATGTCGGAAGATGGGCGGCCTGGGCGGTGACTCACTCCACTCGTGACGGGCCTGCTTCTGGATGTCTCATCAGCGTACGGTGACCTGTGTGTGTCTGTGCAGCGCGATCTATCCTGTTCAGGGCGGTTTAATCACGACAGCGCGTCCTGTAACCGGGTGAACCCTCCCAGCTGGTACCTCGTACGTCATCTTCCAGCGGCCCGCTGCTAGAGTACCGCCCCGCGGTCATGCGCAGTAGGCTCTGTGATGGGGATCCCGCGCTCCAAGCAGATGTTGGGACGTATTGATTTTGACTGAATAGTTGATTGGTATGGTTGTAACGTTTGAAATCTTTTTTCCTTTTATTGCTGAAAATCTGCCTCTCAAAATGTTGCAATAAAACTCGTGGCAGATGGATTGAAAAGAATTGAAGAAAACGTTACGACATTTCCTCCAAAGGACTCATTCACGCGCACTCCTTTCCTTTCCATCCTTTATTCGGGGTTAGGTTTAGGAGGGCCTGCATGGGGGTTGTGATTACGAATTAAGAACGAGACCTCTGCCTGTTGGGAAATAGACTCTCGGCAGATGAAAATACATTACGTGAAAATATCAAGTATTTCTCAACTAATTGAAAAAAATCTTATCCAGTTGCTTGAGTAACTATTTTTGGCGTATCTTATATTATTATCAGGATGTCTAACCTTCATCAACGTACGAAGTATTTCTGTCTTCCTTTTAATTAGTCTTCTAATTGAATTGGGGGGAACTATTTGAGTCTAGGTACTACAAAGTGACACTTACACTGGTGACTACTACGCCAATCAACAGGACACATAGCGTAGAAAAGTCCAAAATACAGTATTCCTCTCAGGAAAAAGGCCATATCTGTTTTAAAGTACATTATTTCTGGATGAAAATTTACAGAATTGCTGACAATAAGGTCATCCCTAAGAATTGCAACTTTTTCGTAGAATTGAAACTTCATGAAGTTTTTCACATGTTTCTTGAGCTAGCATGGTTGTGTCGCTGGAGTAGGGTCAGTGCGCGAAAGTGCTGTCAACAAGTTGCCCGCTGTTTTTGGCGAAGCCTCAGGGCCGCAGCCTTTTTTCAAAGCTGTTCCTGGGTGTGTTCTACACGTTTCAGTCACCAAATTTACATGAAAAAATTGGATATTAGAACCTTTGGGGCTACATATTACTGATACTTTTTCATTTATCCTTTTTAGACCAACCTTTCATCATAAAATACGGTAAATTTTCAATTGAAACACAGAAATTTTCGTCCAAACAAATCAATAAGTTACTGATACTTCTATCATTCTTTTATCTGCACCCATAGTCACCTTTTTTTATGTGTCTGAAACTCAGAAATCCGCCCGAAAAAAAATGCAGTGCTGCACAAGAGAATGACGCGCTGCCTGGAGTACCGGCCATAACGGAAGAGGGCAGTGTAAAAGCTCCTATTACATTTCAAGAGGAAATCAATTAAAGTGTTGTTGTTGTTTTGCTTCATTACAAAATGCACAAGTGATGAATGAGGTACTCTACTAAGCTGGATCTTTTGTCCAAATATTCTTTACTTTGTGACAATGGTTATAGAATAAACAAAGTAAGATATCAACTAGACAATGACATACAGTGACTTGCTAGAGGAGAAAAGTTGTAAAAACCCAAAGGGGCGAGTACGCCGCTCACGGGATTAGAACCCGCGCCAGTCCCGATCTGCACGGCTTGGGAAATCAACGCGCTAACCACTAGGCTAAAAGGTCCGGACAAGTTAGACTGGTCAGTTAGTGGAGGTTGATCCCCACTGTTACAAAGTCTATAGACATTAAATGAATGGAACTAAAACAGGAATACTTAGAAATAGCCATGTTACATATGAATGGTATCACTATAAGCTTGGTGTGGCTCTTTAGTTCATATCATCTAATTCTTTGCAACAAAAACACTTGAAGTGCTGTAAAATGCTATGTAGACTACATACTTAATTTGTGATATCAGTGCATGGAGGTGGGGCAACCTGAAATTTTGATGCTCAACCTAGATTTTACCCAAGGTTGCCCCCTGGGCAACCCGGCGCAAAAAAAAAAAAAACATTTCGACGAGCACTGACATATGATAATCACAGACACAATCAATTTGCAACTCCCATGGCATAAGGACTCAGATACTTACATTACTGGGAAGTTTGGGTAGTAAATGGAATGTTGGGTGCTTGATGCACCAGAGAAAATTTTTCACCGTACCACGAGCTACTTGTAATTAAGGGGTTCGAGTACATTACATTTTGTTCACATGTTTTTTTCTACAAAAAGTAAGTTAAAAAATTGTATTTCCAAAATTCATAATTCTTGAAGGAAAGGTGCTGGAATAAAAAAATTATGATGTTTATGATCCACCTACAAAATCTAATGGCATATATAGTTTGTGATATGTATGAGTTTGAAATTTTCACCTGTGCCACCTATGTCTAATCCGTGACCAACACGTGCCACAAAGTTGTCATTTGACACCCCATTTCTTCTATTCCCTGCCTCTGGCTCGTAGGAGCCTTGGCGCCTGCGTATAAGAAAGTGTTTGCTAAACTTGTCGGGAGATATTAACACAAATTAACCCTATCTAGACCGGCCTTTTATAGACTTCCTGGACGGGGGGGGGGGGGGGGGTGTACTGTTATGACGTATCATGACGTATTTATGATGTCATAAATGTCATTTTTTTTACTAAAATCGTCTAAATAGGGAATTGCTGTAATACCTGATGGTTTTAACCGATCATTTAACAAAAAGGGTATTTTTTTGATAATGAAGTCTGACAAGACCTGTATTGCCAATGGCAATTGCGTTGACGTCAAAATGACCTCATAGAATGACGTCATATGCCTTCAACCATCCAGAAACTCGTTACCATGGCAACACAAAAATCATAAACTTATGCTATTACTATAAAATTGTTGCCAACTAAATTCTAGGAAAAGTCACCAAGTTTGGTAGTCCTAGCACACGTCGTTCAGCAGCTATAGGACGTCAAAGTTGGCGCGGGCACTTTTAGCCACACCCCCACACACCCCCGGTCTAGATAGGGTTAAAGGCGGCAGAGTGACGCTACAAAGTGTGCTCATCAGGCGTTGTCCTCTCCTGCCTCTACGTCCGGCACATGCTCTTTGTCCCCTTCCTCGCCATCATCCTCGCCGTCCGTCGCCATGTCTGATGACCAGAGGTTCAGGTTGTCTCGTAACAACTGCATGATGGGTGTGGAGTCCTTTTTGCTCTCCTCACTCAGTGTGTGCAGCTCGAGCTGTACAACGGCATCGTCCAACGCAACTTTAGCGAGACGGCGAGCGCGGTCGGGTGCGTTCAGGATCTCGTAGTAGAAGATAGAGAAGTTGAGGGCCAGACCGAGGCGGATGGGGTGGGTGGGCGCCAGTACCGCCATGGCGAGGTCGCTGGCGGTTGTGTACGCCTGCAGGCCTCTCTCCTCGGCCGCTATCTTGTCGTTACCTTTGGTAAACTCGGCCAGGTACCGGTGGCAGTCGCCCTTCATCTTGTAGTAGAAGACCTTGGACTCTCCCGACTGGGCTGCAGGGATGAGGCTTTCGTCAAGGACGGCGAGGATGTAACGACAAAATGACTTCAGCTCCATCTCCACCTCCATCCTGTACGCCTGGATTATCTCCACCTGCTCCGTGTTGTTGTTCTTCTCCCTCTCCTTCTGCTCAATGCTGCTTATGATCCTCCAGGACGCCCGCCGGGCGCCGATCACGTTCTTGTACGCCACTGACAGCAGGGTCCTCTCCTCAACAGTCAGCTCCAACTTCAACTCCGCCACCTTCCTCATTTCCTCGACCATTTCATCGTATCGCCCAGCCTGCCCTGCCAGCTTAGCCCTGAAGACTAACATCTCTTTATCCTCCTTGCTGTCAGTCATGGTGGATGGAAGGACGACTGGATTGAAGCTGCAAGTTTATCGTTATAAGTTTTCTGATCAAAGATGACCGCGCCCGCCAACTCTCTTCAAGTTGTTTGTTAAATAATATTTTCTGACCTCTTTATCCCGCGTCACGTGACAGTTTCCGCACCGAATTCCGCGGCGCTCTTTGTCTCTCTCTCTCCGGTTGCTGTCGCCCTTCCTGGGTCGGATTCGCTTCGTCCACTCAGTTACTCCCGGAGTCTTTGATGAGGGCCTGTAAAAGAGAGGGGGACAAATTACACAAAATCTTCGAAGCCGATTACGAATTGCGTTAGATTCTCCGAACTGATTACGAATTACGTTAAATCACGAGTCTTCATAATCGACTTTTGGAAACACCTCTTCGAGGGACGGGGGCGTCCCGACAACACTCGACGCTACATTCCGGAGCACTGCCTACATATATGGCTCTAAATTCAGTCAGCCTCTCTACGGTCTACTCTGAGTCAAACCTCACACATCTACCGGCTGAGCTCTTGCGTCAAAGTTGGTGATCTTTAGCGACTGTAACTGATAATCTGGTCACGTCCATTACCTACCAAACCAACTGCCCCACCTTGACACGTATATGTATTTTTCCACCCAAATAAACTACTTTCTGAACAACTATTTCGTAACGTTTGGGTACAACGTGATGCCACTACTAAAAACCCTCTGTCGGAAAGCGTAGTAAACAGAGTAAGCACCCGTGGCAGCATATGCCTTCTAATATGAAAAATTGTAATTGTTACATACATGTAACTTTCTACGTCGCAATGCAAACATTCCTCAGAGATCTAGAATTTGTACAGTGAATATATTCCCACCTGTGAGGCACAAATCGGACGACAATGTCAGAGATATCTTAGTGATGATCCGCCAACGCCGGTATCACTTCTGCATGAAATGTAGTCGAACCAGTCTGGTCGCTCTAAAGCTTACTGTGAGTCAAACCATGGGAACCTCGAACTTTCAACTTCGAACTAACATCGGGTTGGCAATAGATAAACACCACAGCTTGCTCTTGAGTGAAGTGAACAGTGTAATATGATTTTCGATGGTGCAACTAGTCGTTATTTTTGTGCTTTGGGTGAACAAATACTAGAAGTACGTTCATCATAGAGGGGCCATCGTCAGTTGTAGTTCTAGGTTATACATAGATACAGTGACTCAAAAATGGTGTCTTAACAAAATAATTAAATTAAGAGCGTGACGCTACCTCAAACTACCATGTAATGCGAGACTCGTGCTTCATCCAATTACGTAGCTGAAATACGTCTGTGAATTATGTCGTGGTCAAGTAACTCAAGGTCTTTTACTCTCGACTGGAATATTGCATTGCAATCTACGATCAACCTCTGACATTGTCGGTCCAAGCTTCAGGATTAGTGCAAACCAGTGGGAAACATTACAGCAATTGAATATTAGCAAAACTGACGATCATCGTATTCGTAATGCTACCTCGACAAATATTGGGACTCAAGGTACCACCTACACAAATTGTATAAGTACGTACTTACACAACTCAAATATGCAAGTGGTACCCTGAGTCCCAATATTTGGATGCCCATTAGCCTGCCGAGAAACGTACGGCCCCGGATCCGTTCGGATTCTTCCGGATCTTAGGTTCCGGATCACGTCAGGATACTTCAGGATACGTCAGGATCCGAGGCCATTTCGTGCAGTGCTTGAGCAAACGCTGTCAGCATGTTGACGAATTTATACATCGTGTTAAGATTACCTCTTTACGTTAACATTTTTTCTCACTAACTAGTTCACGATAACATTAATATGATTACGGTTGTGAGATTGACTTAATGCTGACGATGTTATCGACTGATAGATATTCAGGAAGAACATTGTTTTGTCTTGTAAGATTTAGTGATTTCGATCAAGGTGAAAAAGTCACAATATGTAAGGTCAAAGGGTCAAGGCTAGATTCTCCCTGGCAACGAACTCACAACTGCCCCCCCCCCCCCTAATCAATGGAACATTCCGTCTGTAAGGCACCCACTAGGCCGTCAACATCCGGGTTCTGCACATACTTGGGAAGCACCGTGAAAAAGTTGAAAGTTTCCAGGCTTCTTGGGCCGTTTGAAGGGGAAAAAAAGAACCGAACGACCAAACTTGTCGAGATCTTTGCAGTTCGAAAGTGT
Source organism: Branchiostoma lanceolatum (assembly GCF_035083965.1). Classification (NCBI taxonomy): domain Eukaryota; kingdom Metazoa; phylum Chordata; class Leptocardii; order Amphioxiformes; family Branchiostomatidae; genus Branchiostoma; species Branchiostoma lanceolatum. The sequence continues at coordinate 31,983,007 of NC_089725.1, read as the reverse complement.
TACAAGGAATAGACATCCTCAGTGGGTGACAATGTAGAGGTTTTCGAATGCCTTTGTGCCGACAGTACGGTAACAGTGAGGCTTGATTGTGCTCAGGTCGTCTTTGCCCCACTGTTGACTGAGATATAGGGCTTTCTTACGCTATAAATTATATCGAACTCATCCTATATTCTGTTCTTTACCCTTGTAAATGTATATCCAATATGTGTGTGGTATACGGCTTCGTTTTGCAGTTACATGTAACCTTTAGCTTCAAAGTACTAGTATCTTGCATATGCCAGTAAAGAGACGACTTTACAATTTGAGCAGTAACAGTAACGATTTTAATTGTAGAGACAACGTTAACAGATGGGTCAAGCAGTTACTATGACAATTGTCTAATACAAAAGGCATCTATGATTAAAAGGAGCAAGATTCTTGCAACAGATTCTCAAGCAGGAGACGATACCACAATTGAGATGACGCTCATCGTATTTACCGAACAAAATCAGCCTGATATACACGTTATGACTTCACTTCATAGCAACAGGTTTAACTAGCATGTGCGCTGTGTATGAGCGTTCTTTGTGCAGTTCGTGTGCAGTCCGTGTGATGTCGCTGTTCAACCTTTGATGGCCTTGACCACGGCCGCTGCTGTGGCGGTGGCGGAGGCGGGGTTCTGTCCCGTCACGAGACGACCTGCAACCTGAGACCAGAAAGAAAACAAGTAAACAAATGAAGACTGTTAGAAATGGCAAAATTGCTACGCTCTTTCTTTGTACGCGTGACCCCACCACCCAGACTAACACCACCTTGGTCCTCACAGGTAGATTCTAGGGTAAGAGCTTACGGTACACTTAGAAGCAACAGTAGAAACGGCACAGAAAATATTCAACTGTTTCTAACGCAAACGGCTAACTCCCCGATCATGATTCTGGTCTGATGTTCATGCTGGCCAACATTATAAAAGTGTGACGTGTGCAATGGGTCAAAGGTTGTTGGAAGAAGAAGATTAGAGGTCATCCAACATTGGAAATACTTCGACCTTGAATGCTACTAAAAGGGAACTTGTATGTGGCCTCCGTCGGGCAATATTTACTTTGACAAAATCCTAATTCATACCAGCCCTACAGGCTACAGCACCTGCGTTGGCTAATCAGTCCAAAGCTATTACAGCTCCATGTTCTCTCCGCAAGTAGTATTTTGGGAGCTATAATATGTTTGGATTCCAGGCTAAGAATGACAGTCTCTGCCACATGCATAAAGCACATCTGGAAGCTGACTCTGGTCTGATGCAAAGTTCTTTTCTTCCGCGCTGCGTATCAGTTTAGCCTCTCTTGATTGTGATAATGATAATTATGGATCATAGGAATCGTACCTAGCCTGAGCGTCATCCTGTTTAGTTACAGCCTCTACCTGGAACTAAACAGGGTGGCACTCGGGCTAAATCGTACCTGCACGTTCTCGGTAAACAGCGGGGCCTCCACGAAGTCGCAGCCGCGCTCCCTGAGTTTGGTCTCCATGGGGAAGGGCATGACCTCCATCAGCTTGACCGCGGTCTCCTCGGCGTTGGTGAAACCCGTCAGCTTCTTCCCCTGGATCAGGTAGCTGCCGTCAGACAGCTTCACGTTCACCAGAGCTGGGGAAAACACATCATCATGGCAACGGTAAGTTTTAATCGTTCTTGTGTCCTTCTTACAAGCATGTCCTTTTAGGTGGTGAATCAGGACAGAACTCAAATGTATTTGTGTCTCATCATCATCATCGTTTTAATTTCAAATGTTTGATATTATTTTGTGGCAGAGACTGCCATTCTTGTATAGGGCTGTTTAGCCATAGTCGATGCTGTAGGGCTGTTGTGAATTAGGATTTTACCATAATGGTCAATACTGACCGACAGAGGCCGATAGATTCAATTACATACTAGGAGGTGATAATCCTTACTGTGTACGGATAGGTATATACATCAAAGAATGTTTGGACATTAGAACAAGCAATGTATAAGTATATCACATGTGATATTTCGATATGTTGCTCTATCCCATATGATTGTGTGTAATCAAACTCATTTGTATGCACTTATTCGTTTGTATGTATGTATGTATGTAGTAGACCTTACGAAAGTCGCTGTGCTTTTGTTGTGTCAATAAAGATCTCATATGATATTGTTTTGTACTATTTTTCATGCGGATCTAAGGTACGTCGCTACCTCTCTTGTCCTATCTTGTTTGACATCCTTCTTCTGAATAAATATGTTGTTGCTGAAAGTTACTTGTTTTTTTTAGGACACAGTTAATCAGGAGCCTGGGTGCAATCCCTTTGATCGGGGACATCTAGCGATGCCGACACGGGGAACAATGGCTTCTTCTGTTGTCTACTTATCTTCTTTGGCGTCTTTCTGAATAAATATGTCGTTGCTGACAGTTATTAGTTTTTTGAGGACACAGTTAATCAGTAGCCTAGGTGCAATCCTACTTAGCATACCGAGGTGCATGTATGTATGAGTGACCCGGTTAACTAAATAGGAGGACACTATGGCTAGTTAATCATCAGACCTGCACTGAGATTTTAATTTCCACCCAGATGTTGCGGTTTTACATCGTATCTCTCTGGCCATGGATGTCCCGTTTTCTGACACGCAAATCATTCATGCTAGGATGGACGTCGCCATACTTAAAGTCTTAGGAAGGCAAGAAATTGTACAAGGAGGCTGGGCTCTCTTTATCTTATCTCTCTGACTGTGCCCTCACCTGCCGGCCCGTGGCACACGGAGGAAACCACCCCGCCCTGCTCGTAGATGGCAACCGCCACTTTCTGGACGTTGACGTCGTCAGGAAAGTCCCACATGGTGCCGTGGCCGCCGGCAAAGAACACGGCCTTGAAGTCGCTAAAAACAACAACAGGTATACAAACAACATGAATGCCTGCCAAACAATAACTACCGTGAAACATGTGCGCTGCTGAACATCTAAATTTTCTCAGATATCGTTTAATATTATTTGTCATCTAGCAATGCATCATTGCAATTGAAAAAGATATAAAATCTGTTTATCCCGCAACTTCTCAGTTTTCAACCATCCAACATAGCGGACAATTCATACGTCATAGTCACGTGGGTGCAAAACACCATATATGGATACACCTTAAGTTACCTCGGTTTGACGTCGGCCAGTGACGTAGTGGTGTCCAGCTGACCCATGACGTCCTTGTTCTCCATGAACTTCGTGCAGATGGGGTCTGCCTTGAACGCCTCTACACTGGAAGGGTCCTGCCAGCAGAGAGAATGAGGATTTTTATTGGATTTCGTTTACCGAATATATGCGTGATGTGAGGAATACATGTAGTGTATAGTACTGATACAGAGTACAGAGTGTATGAAAGTGACGTCATCGGGGCCGCCATGTTGGTGTCCGCTATTTGCATTTCAGTGAACTGTCGCTTAGGCGTATTCGGACATTCATATGCACCCTCAAATAAACCGTGAAGGGCCCGAAGCGTGAAGAGAGGTATCGATAACACACACACAAGGACGCTATGTATGCGGTGGCATCACTGAAACGCAGATAGGGACACCAATATGGCGGACAGAGTTTGTTGCAACGACTCATTCTTCATTGATAATCGGTCAAAGACAGGAGGGTATATCATCAAGGGGAAAAATATGCAACCTTGGGTTAGTAGGTCGATGAAGATTAGACATCCAGGTAATAAGATACGCCAAAAAAGCAATTACTCAAACAACTGGATATGATTTTGGAAACGGTCAGACGTTTCAAGTAGCATCCACTACTTTTCGTCAGTGACTGTGAGCAAGATCAGTTGAACAGCAGGTTTATAACTACGAACTATGAATTGATATGCAAATTAGGGGAAGACAAATTTTTAGACAGTCCAAAGGAAAGCAAATTAGACAACTCAAGACAAGGTTGAAGTAAAAGGGGACAATAGCTCCTATTGTTTTAATATAGGAGCTAAAGCTGGTTTGCCCCCAAGGCTATGTCCCAAGTGCCAGACAGTTCCACCCTTAGCCCTCCTTTCCTGTTGAGGGTTGGATTGTATATCCTCTCATATATTGCCTCCCTTACTCCACGTTCGAACCAGCGGGGTTCGCGGTCAAGGATATCAGTGGATTCGAGATTGAACGAGTGTCCCTGGTTGTGTTTTAGGTGGTGGAAAATGGCCGAGGAGTAGCGGTTAGCGCAATGTTCTTTGTACCTTGGGTTAGTAGGTTAGTCATAACTCACCAGCGGCGTCTTCCCTCCCTTGGGGCTGGCGAAGGTGACCTTGAGGCCGGCCTCCGTGAAGACCTTCCAGGGGTGCGCGACTTCCGGCAGGTACCAGCCGGTGGGGTTCCCGGTGTTTCCCATCTGCCCGTGTCCCGTCACTACCAGCAGTACGGCCATCGTGGAAAACTGTGTGATATCTGCAACAGAGTCATTCAAGCTCAATGTTAATTGCGTAATAAAACGACAGCAGGACAAGGGTTAAAAGATATTTACGATCATTTACGTTTCAGATATCCTTCAAGCAGGTGTTTGGAGGGAACTTTGAGACATTCTCTAACGGTCTAACTCTCTCTTTTTTTCTAAACCGAATACAAGTCAGAACATGCTACCATCCCCTCCAGCATGGAGTCCAGTTTTGTTAGCTAACAAGACTGACTCCATGCTACCCGACATCTGCTTGGAGTCGGGCCTAACATCTGCTTGAACTCACTGGGGCCGGCTATTCAGCAATCACCACCCTTTGTCCCTGGTCACGCCTGGTGCCGCTATGACGTCATTTGCACGATGATTTAACCTTCACCTGTCAGCCATACATTCTACAGATCATTCATCTTGCTGGTTGCCTGGCAACCAGAGGGACTTGGTTGGCTTTCGATCACGTGGTGAAATTCGACATCTCCCTGCTAAGGAACCAGCACCTTGGGGCGTCGCCAAAAAGGCGTTCCGCCACATTGAGTAATGCCCGACACACCCCTTATTCACAGTAACACAAAACGAGATCTCCGGGTAATCTCCAAGCAGACTAGACATATCACAATACATGGGCAGAAGCACCCATTGATACTGTCTTGCCAACTGAAAGATGTGTTCATCTGATGGGGCCATTGGCGCGGTTACTGATCTTCAAGCAGATGTTAGGAGGAAGATCGCGGCACTATTCAGTTCGTACTAGCTATTTTTCTCACCATATGGCGTGCGTCGACCGTGTCCATCGGGTCTTACTAGTTGTAAAGGCATCAAATATTAAACCGAGCCTTGCTGCATTATGGGGTTGAAATCCTTTGTCGCCCGGTCGGGTAAATCTTGGCAGAGTGGCAGGTACCCACCACTCAGCTTGTGCATTCTGTATCCTGGCGGGTGAGTCTATGGTGAATCGGATGGACTCTCTACGGGGCTGAAGGATCTCTCCGCGCCCGTAGGTCGTAGACACGCCCCGCTACAAAAGTTGGCACCCTATCTCACTGATTCTCAGACTATTGTCTCTATTGTCTCTATAAACTCAGGGGCGGGGGGCGTTCACGGTAAAATTTTATTCCGGGGGGTATGTTTGCCCAAGAGCCGAAGAGCTGGCCCGTGTATGTAGGCCCTCCAAACATCCAGGCTGGAGGATCAACTCCAACCCCGGCGTGAAACTACCACCGGGTGCTAGAGTTGACCTGGGCGGTGGTGAGCTCCTTGTGTCCCGATTAAAGCCCGCTCAATCCGCGATAGACTGATCATACCAGGCTACCACTTAAACCAGACTTTTTAGCCGCGTTATGTCAGATCCTATAGGTGACATACAGACATCGCTACCCTGACCCAACATCGGTGGCCCGCACAACACTGAGCGAACGTGCTTGACCCGATTTTACCGACCACGTTACGTAACTAGAGGTCGGGTTCCCCTCCGTCTCTCTCCAAATATAAGTTAGGGCTTAGTGGAATATACTAGTACTAGACGTGACCTACAACTTTTACCGACAAACGTTAAACAATCGTAACAGCTCGATCACCCACCTTTGATCCGAGGAGGTTGGAGACAGACCGATTCTCAGCTGGTGTTCCCTCAGTGATGTCTTATCGCGTCTGTGGGCGGTACGGCGGGCGCTACTCAGGTGTGCAGACCTGCCGGATAACCTTTGACACCTGGCCATAATCACTTGACGTGACTCGACAGTTTTGGTCACAAATGACGCACCGAACTAGGATAGATTGAAGGTGACTCGACAAAAATATGATAATAGGGCTCAATGTCAAGAGCTCGCCTTGTGCCGACACACGTCACCTGACGGATATTCACGTCTCTTAACTTAAATAAAGGCCATTGATTGATTGATAGTAACGTTAGACCAGCCTGCGTTAGACGAATCCTTTACTGTAACTTAACTTTTATATCTAACTGTTCACTTTATTGTTGTGAGATTGACTGTTTGTTTGTCTGAACCTTCGACTACGACGTTAATACCGATAAATGAGGATAATGCTGTTATCAGTTTTATCGTCGAATCGATCTATTGCCTCAAAAGCTGGATTAAATTCTCATTGACAACTTACTCACAACCATCGCCCCTCCAAATCAATGGAATGTTCCGTCCCCAGGGCTCCCATCATGCCTCGCGCGTCAACATCCGGGTTCTGCACATACTTCGGAAGCGCAAAAAAGTTGAAAGTGTTCAAGATTCTTTGGCTGCTTGAAAGGAAATTACGGAGAACTGAACGACCAAACTTGTCGAGATCTTAGCAGTTCAGACGTTTACCAAGGAAGAGACATCCTCAGCTGGTGACAAGACGTTCTTCGGCTGATTTTGTGCAGTAGCGAAGTCGACAGTTGAGGCTCGCAGCCGTCTTTGCCCCCCTCCCTTCATTCAAGCGTCCCTGGCAACACAAAGTGTGCTGATATTTTGCCCCGCGTTTTGCCTTTATCAAAATTATTTGTGACCAAAGAAGACGTCTAGAATATTTCCTAGTTTCTGGAGATTGAAAGGGGCCCGGAGATGGCTGAAGAAGGGCGTCGCGGCGCGGAGGAGGGCTCGGAGAAGGGGCCGGGGCAGGCGTACCAGGTGTTCGTGGTGATGGAGGATCTGGTGGACAAACTCAAGCTGCTGCAGTACGAGGACGGCTTCATCAAAGGCTGGGGATTCAAACCGCTGCCGAGGTACGGGGCAGAGGGTTAAAAGAGCTTGTCTTCGCCACATGTTCAAGTTCTTTTGTATCCATTCGTTACGTAGGATGTGTCATAAAATATATTATCTACCCCCAAAGTACATGTATTATCAGTATAGAAGGGGTAGCAGCCAGATAGGAATGAAAGGTTGATTCATTTTAAGATTCAAAGATTCATTTTAAGGAATAGGTGCACTACTAGTAGTGTAATCTTGAAGAAGATGACGTAAGTCAAAATCATAACATTTCTCAAAGTCTCTGTTCCCAGAGCACTGGACGATGGATTGGGCTGTTCCAAGAAAAGAAATACCCCCCCCCCGGTTGACGACATAGGACAGGATTTAGGGGGTTTGAAGTAGTCAGGATTCCGGGACATAGGGGGTTAAAATCGTAAGGATTGTAGGATTTAGAGGGTTGAAGTAGTCAGGACTCAGGATTTAGGGGGTTGAAGTAGTTAGGATTCCGGGATTTAGGAGGTTGGGCCGTTAGGAGTCTTCAGTAATGGTGTCATTCATGAAATTTACATTCTATGGTTTAAACTTCCCGTTGCAGACACTACTTTGCAATCCCAACGAACCCCGGGGAGCAGTTCTACGCCTTCACCTCGCTCTGCGCCTGGCTCATCACCAAGTGCGGGAAACCCTTCGACCAACCGCAGGAGTACGACGACCCCAACGCCACCATATCCAACATCCTCGATGAAGTCAGAAGACTGGTCAGTATTTTTGGAATTTTTAAATCTTATTTTATCTATTTTATGCACCAACGACTCAAACAAGTATTGGACAAAAAGCTTATAGGGGTACTCTGCTCATAAGATGATAAGATAAGGTGAACTTGTAATTAAAGGTAACATACAAATCAGTACATGGTCAGTATACATGTAGAACAGATGTGTGGATCTTTTCCATTGTTATTTCTATGCCACTTAATGGCACTTATGCCTGAAAAATATCTAAAGATACATAGTATAGATATCTATAGACATTGTATCCTGACGATGAAGTCGATATTGAATACAACACAGTGTATTCCGAATCGCATAAGGTACCGACCCGACCGCAATCTTCAAAACATTGCTATATAGTATCTTTGCCCATTTGCTTTTGATCAGAATTCCACCAACTAAATCCATGTTTTCTTACACTTGATGCCTGATTGATTACTGTAAATGCATTTAAGTTTGCATGGTTTTTATTTCGAGGTAGGGAGAAAATGGGGTGTTCGCGGTGGTTTTAAGTTTGCGTTTGAAAGAATAGTAGCGATACAGTCATAGGTGGCCCAAAATGTTGGCGATGGTTTTAAGTTCGCGCTGAAAGCTCACTGCGAAAAACGCGAACATAAAACCACCGCGAACATTTCGGCATTTACAGTATTTGATTGATTGATTGATTTCCTGTTCTCCCCAGGGCGGTGCCGTTGACTTCCCCCCCTCCAAACTGAAGCAGGGCTGTGGGGAGCATGCAGTGTACATTCTGGACAAGCTGGCTGATGAGGCCATGACTTCATCCAGTTTCACATGGGACAAGTGAGTAGGACAGAGACAGGGAAGGGGTGGCTGCTGGGCACTTTGCATGTAAAACTAAAAGGCACCTGCATTACTGTAAACCCATTTGATATTGCTGTCGGTACTTTTAGTGGTGAGAGGGAAAGGGGTACATGTAGTTCACAGCATTTAATTTTAGTGGTGGGAACAATGCTCTAGATGGCCTCAGCACAGTGATCAAATAATTGCATTGGGGAAATTTTAGCTGATGAATAGTGACAACTTAAGTCGTTACCACTAAGAAATCAAGAATTACATTATGTCAACTTTCTAAATGTAACATTATTTTAAATTTCAATCAGCTGTTCTGAAGAATGCACAATCTCCCGTACTAGGTTTAAAATACTATGCCATGCATAAGCTTTGCAGTTTTAGCATCAAAATGTTTAAAATTCAAGCTTTGTCCATATCATATTAATATTAGTATTATATAAGTTTAGAAGATCATGATGTACATAGTTTACTTGTGTTGGATGAACAGTTTCTTTAGTGTGTCAGATTCAGAGCCAAGTATGCAAACATGGGTATGATAACTTCACTCTTGTTTGTGCTTCATGTTTTTGTGTGTTTGTTTGTTTGTTTGTTTGTTCAGGCCTGTGTACCCAGAGGAGGAGATGGAGGAGGAGACCATGGTGGACGATGACGCTGAGCTCACCCTGAACAAGGTGGAGGATGAGATGATGATGGTAGGTCTCACCTGTTGGAGGGTCTCATCTTCTGATCTGCATTATCAGGAGGCTTACATGATAAGACACTGATAGAGGAGGGACCCATGCTCTGGCCTGCAGTATGTTTAAATGACATGCTGATAGTGATAGAATATTCCTACAGACTTGTTGACTCTCTCAGCCCTGCAGGCCTTATATAGTCATCTCTAGGGGTCTCTGGGACGCTGGATTGCTACTGATAATGTAGTATAATGTATGGATAAGTGATCAGGTAGATCTGCTTGTAGCAGATGATATTTCACTCCAGTGCAGACTAGGTTTTCTCTGAGCATCTGTCAAAACATTATGGCCCTCCAGTCATCTGTACGGACAAAACTGGCATGTCTAAATATGAAAATGGTTAGAATTACTAGGTTTAATGCCGGGTTTACTGCAAGAATGGGTTGGGGGCATAATAAGTCATATATAGCACAGCAGGTCCTTCCATTGTCCTGTCATATGTCACAGAGGTCATCAGTGTCATCATGCTCATTTCAACAGAACATGTCCAACCCTTTCGAGTTTCATGTGTTTTCCCATGAGAGGTCATATATACATCATAGCACATCAGATCCTTCCAGTGTCATTTGCTTGTTCATCTCATGCTAAATCTCATGCATTGCTTTTCTCATGCGTCTTGTAAAACAAAGGTGGAGCCTCTGAAGGTAAAAACAAAGTGAAGAGAAGTAGTAGCCTGCTTGCATGTAGCATGGGTGGCAAGTAAACTTTAGGCCACAGAAACTTAATTTTATGAATGTCAATGTGAGATTTTAGGCCTCCAGAAGGTGTCATTCATAAAATCAAGTTATGACTATGAGGCCATAGTAGTGCTACTTACATCAACTTTGCATCCCCATACAGTTCTGATTTACAGCATGCAAAAGATAAAGGAAGGCAAATAGACTTAGATTATGATTTTCTGTTTTATGTCAAATGTCCAATTTCAGTTTGGATACTGTTACGTTCACTTTTGGTACGTATCAGAAAGAACACTCATAATCATGAACCACATTATACAAGTCATCAGGTTTAAAGTGAGCTTTATCATTTTTTTGGTACATTCTGTGTCTGTACTTGTTGGCCAACATTTCTGGTCTTCTGTGTAAAATCACCAGCTTTGTTATCGTATGCGCATGATAGTGACTGCTTGTACTACACTGAAGAGCATTGAACCCTGCATGTCTCCAAGTGTTTCGAGCTGTCTAATTTCTGTCTAAATGACTGACAGTCATTAAACATGAAATATAATTCATGAAGGGCAAGTTGACTAAACCACCTTTCAGCTATTTTTTTACATATCTATATTTTATTTTGTCATGCATTGGGGACAGCGCATTGGAAAGATATGGGGAGGACTTATTTTGCATTTGCTGGCAAATGTTTATTTCCCGATGATGACTATATTTTTCCTCCAGGATGATGATGATGAGATCGAGGAGGAAGAGACATTCCTGGATTTAGAAGGGCTGAAAAAACAGTCCATGAAAAATGTGAGTACATTCTTTTTATTTTTGTTGTCAAATACTACAACAATAAGCTAGATTACAGTTTGAACTGTGCATGTATGAAGTTAAAGTAGAATGCCCTTAACTTGTTAACAGTTCTTGTCTGAAGCATGCTTCATACGAGTCCAGGTGTTTTTGTCGTAGGGCTGTCAACTGTGAGGTATGACTCGCAATGCTTCACATGCATAGTGTAGTTAGATGACAGACTTCTGCACATCCAAGTTGCAGAATTCTGCTCACTGAGTTGCAGAATGTGAGCAGAATTCTGCCCCAAGTATACAGAATTCTGCCCCAAGTATGCAGAATTCTGGACCAAGTATACAGAATTCTGCCCCAAGTACACAGAATTCTGCACCAAGTATACAGAATTCTGCCCCAAGTATACAAAATTCTGCCCCAAGTATATATACAGAATTCTGTGACCAAGTATACAGAATTCTGCACCAAGTATACAGAATTCTGCACCAAGTATACCAAGAGTAGAAAACTGAAGAATTGTATGCACAGAACTCTGTCGGAAATCATTAATTCTGAACAAACCATGTGCCATGTGCCCTAGTTGCATTGCAGTGCCATCTAATTTGTCTTTCCAAATTCCAAACATGACTATATCACCCCCACCCCTTTATGGAACTGATGGACATGTAAGATGTGCTGTCAGAAGGAATGATAGAATCTTTAATGTGAAAAATGTCCAATCAAAACAACAAATAAAAAAACCTGCTGTGTGTTCTTATCCAGGAGTCTGAGGGGTCCAAACCCGTGGAGATCATGGAGTCGACCACGGACGCTGCGGAGTGGAAGCTGGAGGTGGAGCGAGTTCTGCCGTCGCTCAAGGTCCACATCAAGGCGGACAACAAGGTACTGGAAAAAAATGAAGAAAGTGATCTCGAACCAGTTTAGCTCACAGAAGAGCTATTCTTCTACTGATCATGACAGAGAAGACAGATGCTAGATACAGTATTTACAGGTTCATTGTACTGAGGAAATTCCCCAAGCTCTTTTCGACACGCACAATGAAAAGTGGACCACAGCTTAACGTCCCATCCTAAGGACTGTAACCTTTTCCAGTAACATGCATGTCAGCCTGAATTCAAACTCACAGCTTCTTGGTCCAAAGGCAGGGTCACTATAACAACTGGACTATGCACACTGCTTCGTGAGATCTGTATCTGTATCTATATAGCCGGTATAACTGCCCTTCGGCGTAACACACCAGCTACGAGATGCATAATGTGACTCACTTCTCCCCCAGGACTGGCGCGCCCACTTTGAGCAGATGCTGCAGCACAGAGACGGGATCGAGCACAGCCTGACGGAGAGCCGGGGGCACCTGGACAAGCTGCACCAGGAGATCACACGCACGCTCGAGAAGATCGGCTCCCGGGAGAAGTACATCAACAACCAGCTGGAGAATCTCCTGCAGGAGTTCAGGGCCATGCAGGACCAGCTAGCACAGGTCAGGAGCAGGTCATAGTTCAGGGGTTAGGGTATGGGTCATAGGTCAGGTCATTGGTCAAATCTGTACTGTACAATAACGAATAGCTGTAGAGCTTCTTGCAAGCGTCCAGGGCCATGCAGAAACAACTGGCACAGGTCAGGGCTATGGGTCAGGGGTCAGGTCATGTGTCAAATACCCTATATCAACAACCAGCAGTAGAACTTTCAGGGGAGTTCAGGGCCATGCAGGACCAGCTAGCACAGGTCAGAGACAGGTTGTAGGTCAGAAGTACTGTGTATCCTTGACCTGCTGGAGAGCTTTCAGCAAGAGGTTGAACCATTGAAGCCATGGCAAAGGTTTAGTTGTAGTTTAGAAAACAAATAGGTGGAGTTGCTAGTCTATTGTACATATCTATACATACAGTGATGTAGTACCTTTATTAACAAGGTAGCATATTGTTGGTAATGTTTGGTACTGGTATGTCTTTTATTTACTAATCTGAGTAATCATGTGTGTTTTCATGTGAATGTTGTGTCTGTTCCAGGCTAAGGAGAAGTACAGAGAAGGTAGTGGAGGGGTGACAGAGAGGACCAGGGACCTGGCTTTGGTGAGGGGGTGGATTCAACTGTTTTAGAGCATACTTATCAACTTAAGTATCCATCATAAGGGTTCTTATATATCATTGCAGAAGGAGTCATGGCCTTTATTTCTAGGTAGGCGGGAAAGGAGGTTTTCACAGTGTCTTAAGTTTGCAGTTGAAACCATTATGCAGTACAGCTAAACATGAATGAGAAATGCATATTTGAGGTGTCATGATTTTGAGGTGGAGAGGTTGTTGCAAAAATAGACTCACTGTAAACATTTCAAGAGCTACAGTAGAATTAAATGGATTTGCCTTCCCCCTCAGATCACAGAGGAGCTAGAGCAGGTTAAGTCAGAGATGGAGGAGCGAGGCACCAGCATGACAGACGGGAGTAAGTCTTCTCTATCTTCTCTATTCAGCACCAGCTTTCTTAAAAATCAACCAAGGCATACATGATGTAGTCCCCACAGTATCTAAGCACTGCTTTTCATGGAGTCATTGGGGGCTTACAAAACTACCCTGAGAGATTACTGTAAATGCATTTAAGTTCGTGTGGTTTTTATTTCGCGCCAAGGTGAAAATGGAGTGTTCGCGGTAGTTTTAAGTTCGCGGCAGCGCTTTAGTCACGAACTGCTACAGTATTGGACAACAATGTTCGCGGTAGTTTTAAGTTCGCGGTGAAACGGTAGCCGCGAAAATTGCGAACGTAAAACCACCGCAAACAATTCTGAATTTACAGTATCTAGGCCCATGTCTTAGAGTGATTATGAATGATGCACACGTTTGCAGTTGGAAGTCAGAGAAAAGGCACGATTATCCTACTTTTCAATTAGAAATAACCCCAATGCCAGAGCCATACATGTATGGCGTTGGTCAAAATTGACCATGATGTTATCCTAACTTGTTCTTTTCTGTCAATCTGCTTTAAGAACTTTAAGACCCGTTAACAAACAAATGAAAGTGAAAACATGACCAGTGTCACACATATTCAACAAATTAACGACCTCGGCCACCACCCCCCACAACCCCCCTGGTGTAACACATATTTGGCAAATTCATACATATGAAATATAATGTGCAACAACCTTCCTGCCCCCCTCCCACAGCGCCACTAGTGAAGATTAAGCAGGCACTGACGCGGCTGAAGACAGAGATGACCCAGATGGACATCCGCATGGGCGTGGTGGAACACACGCTCAACCAGGCCAAGCTCAAGGACAAGTCCAACATGCAGAGGGACATGAACAAACCAGCCTCTGACGAACAGTACTGACAACACTGGGAAACATCTGACGAACAGTACTGACAACACCGGGAAACACATAGTGAAAGAAAAAGTTTATACTTACTGTCATTTCAACACTAAAAAGTTCATGTCGACTCTAAGACTAAGAAAGGTGTCTCTACTAATGGAGCATTAGGAGTCCTTGAGATATGCACTCCTGTGATATTCAGGTGTTCAAGACACCATTTTGTTAAGGTAGGATACCTGGTGAAATAATGAGAGTTGACAATGTCTAGTCCTGTCTTCAATGTGAATCTGACCCACTCTTTGACTGGCACACAACATTCTCGAAGTTTGATGCCAGATGAGGTGGTCGGTCACAGGTAGCAGTGTTTTGGAAGTCTGTTGGATTCCCTCTGTTATTTCATAGGGAAATTTTGCCTTCGCCCAGCCATCTCTGATTCCCTTCTCTTGAGACCTCTTTTACCTTCTTCACTGCTTTCTGTTGCTTGAAGTATTTCACAAAGCAATTTGCCTATTCCAAACAAGAAAAGCAGACAATGCCAGAGCCTAATTTTCATCCAAAAGTTGGAAAGACCCACATCTATATGAATAGTCAGACAATTCCCAGTTGTTTTGACAGAAACAACATATCCAACATCGACTGTGTGTAAATATTGTCAAAATGTAATTCAGACTTGTAAATACTTGTACATTATCTCTGAGTTTATTCCTGTGTGTTTCTGTCTGTCACGTTGTGAGGTTGGATTACTATCGGTGAAAATTATCAGATAAAATTCTATTATTCTGTATTTTGTTTCTGTGGTATTTTATCTAAGTTTTTGTTCATTTTTGTGACATCTCTTGTCAACACAACATAAGCCAGGTCTCACAAATGTGTGATGATAACAAATAATACAGCAAATGGGGTATAAACTGAATTATATTCATTATAATGTAGTTAAAAAGATAACAACAGAGATATGATGATCGACCAATATTACGTTCCCCTACGTTCAGTTGAGTTTAGTCGAAACTAAATTTCTAGTGGGCTTTGTGTTTCATGTTCAACTCGCCAGGTGGCACTGCTGGCTAACCTGCTGATCATTGTTCCATTGAGTTTCGCTATTTCCGGACCCTTGTCGTTATAGTACTCAATCAAAGGAAATACCCCAGAGCCTTTCCAGGAAAAAAAAAATCAAGGATCAAAACGGAAGGGAAAAATTTGAATTTCGGGAAGTCTAGGTTAATATGGGTTAGCTGTGTGTCGTATTAAGGGTCAGTCTTTCGGAAGGGACATACGACGGGGGTGCAGTGCTCAAGGTGTTCAGCTTTGGGAGAATATTTGCCAGGGAGGTTTGGCCACTAGAAGGTTTCATTTGCAAGCGTAGTACCACGGAGGATATACATGTATATACCTTACCGTGGAGTAACTACTGGCCAAATATTCCATTTTTTTCCCGAATTCTAGGATCCATGCCCCCGTAGGAAGGCCTGTGGGAGGCTTGAGTAACCTTTAACTTGTGTATCTTATCACCTGGATGTCTAAGGGTCGTATCACCCTTGCACGTATATTCGCACAGTCCGCATGAGTTCCGCCATAACATTTTTAAGTTCAGATAAAGTTTGCGGGGAAGAAGTTGTTCTCTACTTTGGCCTACCGTTGTGCAGCCTGGATATCGAACCATAAAAAATTACCGTCGGCCGCAAACATTACCTAAACGAAAACATTTCATGTGTGAACAGGCCTTAACCTTCATCGACGAATCGTGCGACGACCGTGACCGCGCCTAGCACAGCGCGTTCGCATCGACCTGTAAATCGGCGCAGAGCACCAGACAGCAGTCCGTTAGACCGGGGATCAATCCATACTTGAACTTGACGTCCCCTCGCCGAACAGCAGAAATTGATGTACGATTTCTCGGCGCCCATTAAGGCTGTCTGCTGATGAATCTCCAAGCAGATGTATGGATCCGGCTAATCGCATTACCTCTATTCTGCGGCGTTTTGGAGACCACTCACTCAGGATACTGTTCAAACCTAGTTTATGTGGACAGGTGGTCACTATAGATAGGGCTATTAATGCTTATGGGGCAATGGGGAAAATTATCGACGGGACCGCCGGCCGAGAATCCTGCTGCGAGGCTATCTTGATACAATACAATGTACACAATGCAATACATCATCAAGAAACCTGCTAGAGAGGCTAGGTAGACGGACGCTTCCGTGGCGCTTCGACCCTCAATGTACATACTTAGTCGATAACCACTAACTCAGATGGAATATGTACATCACATGGAAGCCTGGTATGTAAGTACGCTAGACGGAAGTTGCAGTGCCTAGCGCTCTGTCTATTAATGAAGCACCACCGAAGAGCCTGCGGGGAGGCTAGCTATCCGGAATGTACACGTCACCTACAGTTTATCGCACCATGACGTCACGACGCTCCAGATAACCTCGAGTGAGGCGATAACAAACCAGCCGGAATGATAAACACTTGCAAGTCGTTCAGCGAGCCGATAACAAACCAGCCGGAATGATAAACGCGCTTGTAGGCCGTTCAGCGAGCCGATAACAAACCAGCCGGAGTGATAAATGCTTGCAGGTCGTTCAGCGAACCGATAACAAACCAGCCGGAGTGATAAACGCTTGCAGGTCGTTCAGCGTCAGGACTATAACAAACCAACCGGAGTGATAAACGCTTGCAGGTCGTTCAGCGTCAGGACTATAACAAACCAGCCGGAGTGATAAACGCTTGCAGGTCGTTCAGCGAGCCAATAACAAACCAGCCGGAGTGGTAAACGCTTGCAGGTCGTTCAGCGAGCCGATAACAAACCAGCAGGAGTGATAAACGCTTGCAGGTCGTTCAGTGAGCCGATAACAAACCAGCCGGAGTGATAAAGGCTTGCAGGTCGTTCAGCGAGCCGATAACAAACCAGCCGGAGTGATAAACGCTTGCAGGTCGTTCAGCGTCAGGACGATAACAAAGCAGCCGGAGTGATAAACGTGTACAGGTCATTTAGCGAGCCGATAACAAAGCAGCCGGAGTGATAAACATTTGAAGGTCGTTCAGCGTCAGGACGATAACAAACCAGCCGGAGTGATAAACGTTTGCAGGTCGTTCAGCGAGCCGATAACAAACCAACCGGAGTGATAAACGTTCGCAGGTCGTTCAGCGTCAGATTGCCGCACGACAGCAAAACGGCGTCGTCGCCTGGAGTCGCCGATAAGGGGTCAATAAAGCCGTTAAGGAGTGTCATCCAAGCGGCGCGAGCAAGCGTCGTGAACTTCAAGGGAAATTATGAGCGGTCGATCAGCGTAGCGGGAAGTAGGCGCGGTGTCAGTTTTGATTAATCGGCGGGAAGTGAGGAGGCGCCAGGCGGAGTTTCCATCATTGCCCGAGCCGCTTGAGCGCGCGCCGAACGCCGGTTACTCGGCCTGATGGACGCGGAGAGATTGGGAAAGTTTGACGGGAAAACGCCTGTTGGAGGGAAGATAGGAGGCGACTTGCAGATTTCGTGGCGGGCTATGGGCAGAGCTTTCATATTGCCTTTGTGATTATGTATTTTTTATGACAGGTGCAGTGTGTTAAAGCTTCTGTTTTCTCAATACGTACTCTGTCTTATTACGACGGAGGTCATTTTTAACCGATGACCAACCGAAACTCATCGAGATCTTTGAAAATGAGAGACCTTGGAAATCTTTAGGTCTTTGAAATATCATTGAGATTATTTCGATATCATTGACATCTTTGAAATATCATTGACATAATTGAAATATCTTTTTAGATTATTGAAATATCTTTGACATAATTGAAATATCTTTGAGATTATTGAAATATCGTTGAGATTATTGAAACTTCCATCATCTCCCGAGCCGCATGATCACGCCGCCGAGCGCCGGTTACTCGCCCCGATAGGCGCGGAGAGATTCGGGAAAGTTTGACGGGAAAGCACCACCTGTTGGAGGGAAGATAGGAGGAGACTTGCAGATTTCGTGGCGGGCTCAGGGCAGAACTTTCAAATTGTAATTTTTGTGATTATGTAGGTTATTTTCTGACATTTGCAGTGTGTTAAAGCTTCTGTTTTCTCAATACTCCGTTTTTATAGGACGGAGATCTTTTGCAACAGATGACCGACCACTGAGAACTCATCGAGATCTTTGAAAGACCTTGGAAATCTTTGAAATATCATCTAGGTCTTTGAAATATCATTGACTTAATTTAAATATCTTTGAGATTATTGAAATATCTTTGAGATTATTGAAATATCTTTGAGATTATTGACATTTCCATCATCGCTCGTGAGCATGAGCGCGCCTCCGAACGCCGGTTACTCGCCCTGATGGACGCGGAGAGATTCGGGAAAGTTTGACGGGATAAACACCTGTTGAAGGGAAGATAGGAGGAGACTTGCAGATTTCTTGGCGGGCTCCGGACAGAGCTTGCATATTGTCATTATTTGTGATTATGTAGGTTATTTTCTGACATGTATGTGCAGTGTGTTAAAGCTTCTATTTTTTTCAATACTCCGTTTAGGAGGAAGATCATTTGCAACCGATGACCTACCGAAACTCATTGAGATCTTTGAAATATGGACGCTCATTAAGCGGACTCTCCAGGGCCTTGTCTTTCTTAAAATCCCCACTTCAGAGTCTGCGGTGGAGCCACCAGTTACAGAAGAGAAACTGCTTCCTTCCAATGGCAGGCGGTCTGGTAACATTCAGCTGCAGTTCTATCTTCACTGGAGGCGTGCAGTCTCTATTTACTAGTCCTTACATACAGACATCCGTAGTACGTCGATGAAGGTTAGACTTCAAGGTAATAAGGTACAATTACGCAAGACCTTCGAAGTACAATGGAGAGTACACAGCGACAATGATGATAATAGTGATGGTATTCTTACACAACTAATGTTGGATCGACCGGCGAATAGAATTCCTCCAGAGTTTATTGATGCCTACTCAGAGATTTGTCAGTCAGGTTAAAGACTACGGCTTGACTGCGCAAATGCAACATTGTGAAGTTCAAGGTCAAAATTCAAGTTAAGGTACAATAACGATTCAAGTTCAAGACCGAGTTCAGTGTTCAAGAGTGTTGGGACCGGCCCAGCTTGGCAGATGGCTGCCTATTACTATAGTACTACTACATGAAATAGAGATCGTTAAAGAGACCTGTCATGGAATCAGCCACTTAAAGAGGTGCATAGATGCGTGTTTCTCATTGGGAACGCAGAAAGTTTGATTATCATTTAACATTATCATTTAAGTCAGCTTTTCCTGACATTGTAAACGTTATTACAGAAGCAAAGAAAACCACGACCATTTTTCTCTTCCAATCGGCGCTTAGCAACAAACAAGAGTTCCAACCGTCTGAGTGTCTGTGCAAAATCTAAAGTGACCGCTGCCATGTTTAGCGGTTTATAGACCCCGCCGCAGCGTCTCTTATATCCGCCGTTATCCCGTAAACCGCGCTCTGCCGCCGCCCGGGGCCGCCACGGCTCACCGGCAGCCGCTCTCCTAACGCACTCTCATGCATCTGACAGCGCTCTGCGCGTGCAGCGGAGTTCTGGCCGCGGATTACGGAGTGATTTTATAGAGTGTCCCGACTCTTTACTCCTCGCGCGGCGTGCTCCTGCATACTAACGGCCCCCGGAGCCGATGCATCCCGCGGTAAACGGGTTTGGCCTCCGACCCTCAGCTCACCGGGACGGGGGATTGATTGATAGATGGTTCGTGAGGAAACTGTCGAGCGAGGAGAAAAATTGATGTTAGACGCAGGCTGGGATTCTTAGGGTTTGGAAATTCTTGGAGTTCCAGAAATTTTACAGAAATTTTGATCAAATGTAATAACTTAACTTTGGTTGATGGTTGATTTTTTTTGCCATTCGTATTCGCCACTGATCAGTCACTGTCAGTTTTCTGTGTTATTTATGTTGTCATGATTCTGTTGATATGGAATTTTCATATTAATTTGTCAACTTTAGTTCTGTTTAATTTCGATATTTTGTTATCTTTGGTTGATACTGGTTTTTGTACATTTATTTGCCAATAAGGCTGTTATTCCTTTTATTATTCCTTTTGATTATTTTGGATATTACAAGTACTCCATTTCTGTTTCCACATTCACTTATTGTTTTGGATCAGTGGCTTATGTTCATTTTTCTGTACTTTGATTTTCTCTTGTTTGTATTTTGTGAAGTTCATTTTGTGAGATGCAATAAAAAAAATATAAAAAATACTTTGAGTTCTCAACAACAACCACTTGTGCAAGTTAGCATTGTGTGGAAGGACGCCAGCACCTAGGACAGGCATGTTTACATGTTTCTGTGTTTATTGTCAGCACCAAGGACAGGCATGTTTACAAGTTTGTATGTTTATTTTCAGCACCAAGGACAGGCATGTTTACATGTTAGGTGTTTATTTTCAGTACCAAGGACAGGGATGTTTACAAGTTTGTGTGTTTATTTTCAGCACCAAGGACAGGCATGTTTACATGTTAGGTGTTTATTTTCAGTACCAAGGACAGACATGTTTACAAGTTTGTGTGTTTATTTTCAGCACCAAGGACAGACATGTTTACATGTTTGTGTGTTTATTGTCAGTACCAAGGACAGGCATGTTTACATATTAGGTGTTTATTTTCAGTACCAAGGACAGTCATAGATACATGTTTGTGTGTTTATTTTGTGCGGAAGACTTTAGCACCAAGGAGAGGTATGCTTACAGTTGTTGTGTTGTCCCTATTTTTTCATTTGCTTGTTCGTTTTTCTGAGGAAGAACTTCAACACCAAGGGCAGGCATGTTTACATGTTTGTGTGTTTATTTTCAGTACCAAGGACAGGCATGTTAACATGTTTGTGTGTTTATTTTCAGCACCAAGGACAGACATGTTTACATGTTTGTGTGTTTATTTTCAGCACCAAGGACAGGCATGTTTACATGTTTGTGTGTTTATTTTCAGCACCAAGGACAGGCATGTTAACATGTTTGTGTGTTTATTTTCAGCACCAAGGACAGACATGTTTACATGTTTGTGTGTTTATTTTCAGCACCAAGGACAGGCATGTTCACTTGTTTGTGTGTTTATTATCAGCACCAAGGACAGGCATGTTCACTTGTTTGTGTGTTTATTTTCAGCACCAAGGACAGGCATGTTCACTTGTTTGTGTGTTTATTGTCAGCACCAAGGACAGGCATGTTCACTTGTTTGTGTGTTTATTGTCAGCACCAAGGACAGGCATGCTTACATGTTTGTGTGTTTATTGTCAGCACCAAGGACAGACATGTTTACATGTTTGTGTGTTTATTGTCAGCACCAAGGACAAGCATGTTTACATGTTTGTGTGTTTATTGTCAGCACCAAGGACAGGCATGTTCACTTGTTTGTGTGTTTATTGTCAGCACCAAGGACAGGCATGTTCACTTGTTTGTGTGTTTATTTTCAGCACCAAGGACAGGCATGCTTACATGTTTGTGTGTTTATTGTCAGCACCAAGGACAGACATGTTTACATGTTAGGTGTTTATTTTCAGCACCAAGGACAGGCATGTTAACATGTTTGTGTGTTTATTTTCAGCACCAAGGACAGACATGTTTACATGTTAGGTGTTTATTTTCAGCACCAAGGACAGACATGTTTACATGTTTGTGTGTTTATTTTCAGCACCAAGCTCAGACATGTTTACATGTTTGTGTGTTTATTGTCAGCACCAAGGACAGATATGTTTACATGTTTGTGTGTTTATTGTCAGCACCAAGGACAGGCATGTTCACTTGTTTGTGTGTTTATTGTCAGCACCAAGGACAGGCATGCTTACATGTTTGTGTGTTTATTGTCAGCACCAAGGACAGGCATGCTTACATGTTTGTGTGTTTATTGTCAGCACCAAGGACAGGCATGTTCACTTGTTTGTGTGTTTATTTTCAGCACCAAGGACAGGCATGTTCACTTGTTTGTGTGTTTATTGTCAGCACCAAGGACAGACATGTTTACATGTTAGGTGTTTATTTTCAGCACCAAGGACAGGCATGTTAACATGCTTGTGTGTTTATTTTCAGCACCAAGGACAAGCATGTTTACATGTTTGTGTGTTTATTGTCAGCACCAAGGACAGACATGTTTACATGTTAGGTGTTTATTTTCAGTACCAAGGACAGGCATGTTAACATGCTTGTGTGTTTATTTTCAGCACCAAGGACAAGCATGTTTACATGTTTGTGTGTTTATTGTCAGCACCAAGGACAGACATGTTTACATGTTAGGTGTTTATTTTCAGCACCAAGGACAGGCATGTTAACATGCTTGTGTGTTTATTTTCAGCACCAAGGACAAGCATGTTTACATGTTTGTGTGTTTATTGTCAGCACCAAGGACAGACATGTTTACATGTTAGGTGTTTATTTTCAGTACCAGGGACAGTCATAGATACATGTTTGTGTGTTAATTTTGTGCGGAAGACTTAAGCACCAAGAAGAGGTATGCTTACAGTTGTTGTGTTGTCCCTATTTTCTCATTTGCTTGTTCGTTTTTCTGAGGAAGAACTTGAACACCAAGGGCAGGCATGTTTACATGTTTCTGCATCTATTTTGTGAGGAAGATCTAAAGAACCAAGGACAAGTATGCTTATAATTGTGTGTTTTATTTCTTTTATATTTTTCTGAGAAAGACCTTCAGCACAGGGACAAGTATGTTCAATTTTGTCTGTTGTTTGTTTATTCCTATGTATTCTTTTTCTTTGTTCATGTTGTGTGGTAGACCTTAGTACCAATGACATGTATTTCTGCCCTTTTTACAGCTGTTCTTAAGCACCACGGACGTGTCTATGCCGTTTTCCTTGAGTTATATGGAACCTTAACGGTTAAGTCATCGGAAAGACCTTGATGGAAATACAGAGAGGCAGAGAAGACGGCGGTGTAGACATTGACGAACTTTCTATCGGCTTCCATGCATTCCGCACGGGCATGCCTTACTGAAGTAGTTATCTATTCCAGAAACGTACAAGCGTTGTGAAAACTGAACTTAATCGGTCGTGGATACAACACAAGAGTTCATTATAATCTAGATCTGTGCACGCCAAGATGTTACACATTCGTAGCCTACATAGAGGCTCTCTCGGCTTTTTTTTCGGGGGGGGCTTTTGCTTATGACCTCTTTTTGTACTGGGTCGTTTGTGCAGCCATCCCGTAATCGTGAGGCACAAACGACCCTGTGCGAAAATAATTCATCAGCAAAAATTGTATTGTAAGCCCCATAAAATGCCCAGAAAGACCTGCTATGGAGGCTACGACACTCACACATATGCCTGATCTGAGCGCACGCCGAGATGTTCTATACACTCACATCTAGCGTTTTTGTTTTGACTTTTGCTGATGACTTCTTTTCGTACAGTAACCCAGCCCGTGACCATGGGGCCCGGTGGGTTAAGGGCTGGCTGCACAAACGACCCTGTACGAAAAGAAGTCATCAGCAAAAAGTGTATTATATGCCAAAAAAAGGCACAGAGAGCCTGCTATGGAGGCTACCACACTCACACACCTGCCTGAGCGCACGCCGGAAACCGTCCCGGAAGTAAGCATGCCCGGCTTGTTGACCCCTCTGACCCCGCGGGTCAGGTACATGGCGCGTAATTGGCGCGATATTGAATCCTTCCATCACGCATTATATCACAGATGACCTCCACAGTTGGGAGACTCGAGAGAAAGGCTTTTTTTTTTTCAAAACGGGTTATTTCTTTATTCTGAGGTTCGCTGCAGCGGGTACGGGTGCCAGATCTAATTTACAGAAACCTGCATAAGGCCATTTTGATTCGATTATATGGATGCCATCTACCATGCATCGGTTTTTGTCCGTTTCCAAAAACAAGTTTCAACCATACTAACATCACTGTAAAACGTACAAAGCAGCTGCAAAATAAGCAAATATTTGTCATTAACTGACAAAGAAGAAGATGTGAACATCGATGAAGGTTAGACATCCAGGTAATATGATACGCCAAAAGGCAGGTCCTCAAACAACGAGGTATGGTTTCAAAATCATATCCAGTTGCTTGACTAACTACTATTTGGCGTAAGAAAATGTGAAAGTGACAGAATTGAAATAAAGAATTTATCATTCGGTATACCTTGTTTTGTGGATTCCATCAATTGTTCAATATCCCTGACTACTTAGCTATATCATAGATATCATACAGAAGGCATTTTTGGCCCAGCTTTTTCTTGTGTTCGCACGCTCGATCAGCTTTGGGGTACCCAGAGGATGTCATCCATATCAATCAAATCAGACTCGCCTCACGACGGCTCTCTTGATCCACAGTTTCAAACGGAGAACCCGAATCTGTCAGGGTCATCCATTTTTCAGTACGGAGACGTCAGAAGGAACGCGTACTTAAGGAGAGGGCGGCTTACACGAGTTCTGGCGTCCCCTCAAATATTGATGGCAGCTTTAGTTGATAGCCGTGCTGATGCTCAGCGCACATGAACAGGGCTGGCCTCACCGCTACACTCCCTCTTCAACACGCTGCCGTCTGTCTGTGGTTTGATGTTGACTTCCTCTGTCGGCTTTCTTTAGCACTGCAGTGGATCTATTTCTTGCTTTATTTCTTAAATGAGTCCTAAACTCCAGAAGGGGGTGTTATTTTTCACTAGATTATGTATCAAGAAATATATAATCATCCGACTTTTTACAGAATTCTGCTTATGGTGAATTACAGAAGGCGTGTTTTATATAACAATATGATACTCACTAAACCCGTGCAGTCCCTATAGTCTCTACCAGACTAACCGCGCCGGCTGTAGGGGGAACATTTGTCGGGGGACTTTGGCCATGGAGGGTAACATTCACAGTACATTGGATGATATGTATATTTAAGTCTCAGAAGAAGTGACATACGTTTGTAGAATAACTCGTGATATCTTCACACGGCAGGAAAATTGCTCACCCGAAGGCCAGGGACATTTTCGGTCGCAATACGACCGGTGTCTTCGCGATCACTGGGCCATTTTTATAGCCTGGGTGCCATCCTATTTCTACCGGGGCTCCTACACTCGCTATACCCTAAAAAGATATTAAGGGTAGCGAGTTCAGGAACCCCGGTAGAAATAGGATGGCACCCAAGCTACATTTTTAGGGATCGGCCGATGTAACAGGGTGGGTTTTAAGGCACAATATACGCTCGATTCTTTGAAGATGTTTAAACTAGAAGATCAAAAACTTCGGACAAAGGCCATTGACAGTGACTTTGTACACTAGGCGTGCAGCCTGTTAAGCCATCAAACTGTGCAGGATTCGTCATGCAGTTGAATTTGGCTCCACGCAGTTGTACTTGAACCTTGCCCCTCTGCCCTTGGACCAGTGACCATGAGGCATAGCAGCGCGTGCGTTGAACCCGCCTACCCGCCGGTCTGCACGTCGGTGTGCTACTCCAGCACGACACGAGGGTCTGCATGGGGGGCTACGCTCAACGGTAACTTATGGAAGGCGGGCAACCCTTATGGTAAATTGACGCGCATTGCTATACACACCGCACTAGACTTGGGTATCTACATTGGCAAACCTAGTGACACAAATCAGGCACATAACCGGTCGCTCCGTTCCGACTTTTGAGCAACTTGACGTTCGACTACGTAATAGGACGAAATAGTCAACAACGCTTAATGATGTATTCTGTATGATAAATGACGCGCTAGTAGAATTAAAGGGACCAATTACGCTTCACGAATAATTAACCGACAACGCGTAACGTTGGATCAGAGCGGGCCGGCTACGATTAACGGTGAATCAAAATAGCTCCCAATGACTCACGGAAACAGGCATGCAGACAGCGGCCATACTTCCGAGCAGAGCCAACTGGGTCAGTGATATACAATCCGCGCGGCGGTCAGCGGGTCCCGTCAGCGAGACTATTTTGATATTTCTGCGCTCGTAAACACGCAGCGGGCTGCAGGCTCCGGCAGGAAGGACGGGAGAAACCGCCGATCGACGCTTTTGGCAGTGGTCCGAAAGAGTTGAGCCTCCTAGCATCATCAAAAATGTCAGCAATGACTATATGAATATCATAATCATCTTCAGCGGTCCCGAAGCCATTCAGTTGTATGGATAGCATAAAGTTAATATATATATACAAAAATTAAGATCAAACAAAGATACAAACATTTACAGAAAAGTGCATTTTTCCTTTGCCGCATTACGTATTCAACATTTCTGCTTGAGGATTGCTCACTCTGTACATCATCAACATGTAACTAAACAATCGCCGCTTTTGGTAGTAAAACCTTTTCCAAAAAGGTTGAACCTGCTAGAGTCAACATAAATATTACCAATGAATGTATTAAGATCATCATCATCAGTCCCCTAGCCAGTTAGCTGTATTGGCAGCACAATGTTTATTTATCTATTTATTTATTTCATCAAAAGACAGCCCGGTTCCCTCTTCAACTTAGAACAGTTGATTTCCCAGATAAGACCCAGCATAAGATACAAAAATAAGGATCAAACAAAGGTACAAACATTTACATAAAAGTGCTTTTTCGGGCCTCAACACTTCCAATGACCAGTATGTTGATGTGGATGTTTCTAGACGAAACCTCCATTGCCGCATTGCGTATTCAACAGTTCTGCTTGAGGATTGCTCACTCTGTGCATCATCAACATGTAACTAAACCAGAAAGGTTAAACAGTGTTAAAGAAAGGCGCATTTTCGGGCACCAGTACTTTCGAGAACAAGATTCTTTCGGATTAGGAACGTTGCTGCTGGCGTCAGTGTTCCTGCTTCCCGGTCTGAACCTCGGGAGTCATGGCGAGTGGAGTCTGACCTGGGGGTATTGGGAATATGGTATTTCAGGACTTATGAACTGGTACCGTGATACCCAACACCCCCATACCAGCCTCCACCAAGTACATGCGTTGATGAACCCCGAGTTCAGAAGGGGCGACTGACATCTTCTGACCTCTGAACCTTATATTTATAGTTCTCCATAACCTCTGATCATTTCCGAAAACAAGATAAACATGCATTTTTATCCGCAGGCGAGGACGCGGCCGTCAAACCTGTCTCTTTATGCAGGCAGAGGTCATGTGTGGAGAACGATTCGGAACTCGTCTTGGGACCGATACAGCCTCGCGCGCGTTCATGAACCTCCATGAGACGCTTTTTGTTTCTAACAGATCATACTTACAAGCCCCTTTCCTCTAGACAGTGAGCCCAGCGAGCGACCAAAATTGAATTTTCGTGACCATTGATTTTATGACAGGGATACGATCCTGTAAAAATGTGATGTAAAAGACAACAAGACACACAGAACTTGAAAGTGTTCGCTCTTTGTATATGAAATTCGTTGAGCGAACCGTTAAATCTGTAGCCGCTCAGCAGTCACAGCGCTGTCGCAGCTTGTAGCGAACAGAGGGTGTTACAATTTTGTAAAACACGGACCTTTGATTAACATATGGGCGTTTCGGGCGACTTCTATCGCCCTTGCTCGGCGTCAACGGTTCAAACCGGGAGAGCTGATCTTGAGCAACGCTGTGTACAAAATGAAAAAGGAGTTAGAGCACTGCTATACAAACGTTATTCATATGCCAGCGGCGAACTTATAACAAAGGACATTGGAGAAACCACAGGTTTTGGACAGTAAAATTAGTCCACAGTTACTACCTATTATATTCCCCAAGATCCACCTTCACGCCAGTTTATACAGAGCTCGCGTTCCCGTGTTTCCTATGAATAACGTACCTGGGTTTGCATCGCGAGGCTTTCTGGAGCCTCCAGCTGCCTCCAGCTGATAGCAGCTCCCCGATTCGTCACTGCCATCTCAGGCCTGGGATTCTGCATACGGGATGTTTGCATCTCGAATACTGCCGGTTGAAATCCCAATCGGGGTCTGTAGATTTAGAGATGACTTAACTTAAAAGTTAGGATTTATGAATGGGAGACCACCCCAACATCCTGATCGCGATCTGTGTCAACAGAGATTCTGATCGGGATCTCTACAGATCGCCATCTCTGCCCTGACATGTCTATCGGTAGTTTTGTGAACTCGGAAAGTGATATAGCACACTTCTGCGTTCTATATCATCTATATACCGGTCTGCCCAACTAGCCAAAATGGCTTTTACAAAGAGCTTGCCCTGGAAAAGTTAACATTATACACAAAATATAACGTAACATGTATGGCAAAAATAAACTACACCGTGTCTGTGTATATCTTAGTCTTGTTTTGTCATCCTCCATTGAGGTGAAGCATGATGCTTTTTCTCAAATAGCTACTAGTGTGCGTAATACGGCGTCGCCACAGCTCGCATTTTCAGCCAAACACACCGGGTCACCCCTACTCTTCTCGGCAGATGTATGTCTAATTGACAATTAATTGATTAATAATTAACAAGTTCAGAGATGTCAACAATCTTGGTACTTTGTGGGCTTCTGAATGTGTTCCAGCACAATTACCAATACCGAACTGAACTGTCGACCATCTCTATTAATAACAGATCAGTCAGGGCCGAATGACCAGCCACACGGGTCACGTGACCTGACGAACAGTTTCAGCAATAATCAAAAGTGTCAGGAAGTTCATACCGCCCGCCGTCTCTGCTGATTGGTGACCGATGGAGATAGGTTCCTTTGTTCCCCAGTTTATCATAGTTGTTTTCGCCACTAGCTCCACGCTTTTATGGGAAAGTACCCTTGTTGGGCCAGGTTGATTTGATTATATGGATGGCATCCTCTGGAGACCCCAAAACTGATGCGAGGGCGCGAATAAAAGAAATGTTTTGAAAAGATTGCATTCATTATGAAATATTCGTGGTCAGGCAAAACTAAAGACACCGAGTATGGCATACCAAATTATATATTATATCATATATATATATATATATATATATATATATATATATATATATATATATATATTTGTGTGTGTGTGTGTGTGTGTGTGTGTGTGTGTGTGTGTGTGTGTGTGTGTGTGTGTGTGTGTGTGTGTATACGGTGTGTCACCTGGTTTAACTGACGTCGAATGAAGTAACGATCGTTGACACGGAACTTGACATGTAACTTGAACCCGACTCAATCATCCTCTGACACTGACATGATTGATAGGAAAACCAACCTTCGAGCTTTCTCAGCGGCCTGATGTATGTGTTCAGGAATGCGTGTACAGTGAACCACGTCCAAGGTTGCTGTGGTACAGTAACCGTACGTAGCTAGGCGACACGTCGTTTCAAGAACAGAAAACAAATGTATATCATGATCTGTATAGCCGGTATAACTGTCCTTCAGTATAACACACCCGCTTCTATATCAGCATGGTCGGTTTAACCAACCTCCTGCGTGACACACCAGCTTATGTATCTGTATCTATATAGCAGGTACGCGGTATAACCGCCCTTAGACGTAACACGCCGTTTTTGCTGGAGGTAGAGCAGCTGGTTATATAACACGGAACGTCCTGTCATACCTAGCTTATGCACATCTAGATATCTAGCTGTAAGAATTGTTCAAAGCTATCTAATGAGGATGCTCCTACTGTACTTGGTGATAATGGGTTCCACTCTACGATAGTTCCAGAGAAAAACGAATTTTTGAACACCTGAAGTACGCTTTAGGGAGAGACGACTGTCCCTGCTGGTTAGACCTGACGGCGGGACAGACAGGGATTGTCTCCCCATGTTCCACATTTCTCCATCCGTTTTATTAAAGCGGTGCCGTCAAATCCCAAACCCGGAAAGTTTACATGACGAATGGGGATTCGCGGAGCGCATGAAGATAGCACGGTTATCACCTCGCGCGGCCGCTTGAAAGATGGACGGGCGGGGTTGAGGGCACGGCGGCCTCCATCCCTCATCCCCCCGCATGATTTACGGAACAATAGCCGCTGCGCGGGCTCGCCAGGTTATCATGCATGCATCAGTTGCCTCGCCAGGGATAAGCGATAGCGGAGAGAAGCGTACTTGACATGGAGAGGAATGTGGGAGAGCCAGCGCTACCGGCCAACTTCAGACGCACCGAGAGTCTGTAAGGACACACGCACGAACTAGAGATCGTCCTTGAATATGTTTCACAAGAGGGATGTGCGTCTATAAGTAACTACATGTCGTGTATACGCAATGTAACAGTTACTCAAACAAGCAACTGGATACATGTTGAAAACGATCTTATAACGGTCTTAAAACTGCTTCAGGCAGCACCCAGTTATTTCGTCAATGACTGGACGAGATTTGATTTGATTTTGACTTTATTAGGATTACAACAATGCAATACACGTGAGACACAGGCAGCTATTGCTGGACGAGATCTCTGGTAATTATTTCTTGCTCAAAACCTGGTGAACCAGAAATCTTGTCGCGTGGCGTAACGGCAGGGTTTTAGCTCAGAACCCACACACATAATATACCCATTTTTACACTTTGGTGGAGTCAAGAAAGTGTAAAGTGCCATCTTCCCAAGGTCACAAGATCGGTGGCCGGGACCGCTGGGTTCTGGGCCGAAAACCCTGCCGTTACGCCACGCGACGAGATTTCTGGTTCACCAAGTTTTGAGCAAGAACTAATCACCAGAGATCTCATCCAGTCGCTGACAAACGGAGTAGATGCTATCTGAAACGTTTGGCCGCTTCCAAAATCTTTCCAGTTTCTTGAGTAACTGTTACCTTGGAAATCGTATTTCCTAAATGTCTAACCAAACCTCCTTGGTCTAACCGTCATCCTCGTCCTATATAAAGATGCTAAGAGGAATGTGCATCTATAAGTAACTAAACGTCGACTATACGCAATGTAACAGTTGTTTATACAAGTAACTGGGTAGATGTTGGAAACGGTCTTAAAATGGTTTCTAGTAATGTAGTATCCACTACCTTTCGTCAATGACTGATTCACCAGGTTTTGAGCAAGAACTAATTACCTGAGATCTCGTCCTGTCTCTGACAAACGGAGTAGATGCTATCTGAAACGTCTGGCCGTTTCCTAAATATATCCAGTTGCTTGAGTAACTGTTGCCTTGCGCATCTTATTTCCTGAATGTCTAACCTTCACCCTCGTCCTTGAAGATGTTTCCCAAGAGAAATATGTGTGATAAGTAACTACAGGTCGATCACCCCTCAGACGTCGGGGACACGTAAGAGCGGGCAACGTCGGGTCAACGGCTGTTCGTGTGCCGCTCACATCAATGTCATGTGTAGGACGTGTGGAGGGTTCACTGGGTGCCGGGGCACTTGACTTCTGCCTACGAGGATACGGCCACGTAGCCAGAACTGTTCCATAGTCATGCATGTCATTTTTGGTTCTATTCAAGCTGACTCAAACATACCAACAATAAATAAAAACAGTATCTACCCTCTTCCGTAGTTTCCTTCCCCAAGCTTTAAGGTCTATGAAACAAACTGAAACCAGAGCTCGGAGACCTCAGACCTTTATGAAATATTCAGAGCCTTTGTAGACATTATTGCTCACCAATTTTATATGATACAATATATGGCAAACTTTAGAAGAATTCTGAAAAACAATCTATTCTATATAAGACTGTACTAGGGATGAAACGTTGTCCTTGAAACGTTTTGGTAGAATGTCAGATGTCTAGGTTGCTAGTTTCTTAATAATTCTATATAAGACTGTACTAGGGATGAAACGTTGTCCTTGAAACGTTTTGGTAGAATGTCAGATGTCTAGGTTGCTAGTTCCTTAATAATTCTATATAAGACTGTACTAGGGATGAAACGTTGTCCTTGAAACGTTTTGGTAGAATGTCAGATGTCTAGGTTGCTAGTTTCTTAATAATTCTATATAAGACTGTACTAGGGATGAAACGTTGTCCTTGAAACGTTTTGGTAGAATGTCAGATGTCTAGGTTGCTAGTTCCTTAATAATTCTATATAAGACTGTACTAGGGATGAAACGTTGTCCTTGAAACGTTTTGGTAGAATGTCAGATGTCTAGGT
Organism: Branchiostoma lanceolatum; assembly: GCF_035083965.1. NCBI lineage: Eukaryota > Metazoa > Chordata > Leptocardii > Amphioxiformes > Branchiostomatidae > Branchiostoma > Branchiostoma lanceolatum. Next base: position 31,950,948 of record NC_089725.1, on the reverse strand, counting down.
TGCTAGTTTCTTAATAAAATATAAACTGTCCAATGTACAGGGATCACCACATGTCGATGGGTAGTTAGAAGAAACCCCCTAGGCGGGACGCGATGTACTGTGACGTCAGGCGGAGCTAAAGTCGCGGCTGTTCGGGTGACGAAGGGTCATTTCCGCTCGCCGACTAGTCAATTCCTGATTGGTCGGGATCTACATGACGTCACTGACATGGATACATGTCAGGGTAGGGATTGCCATCTGACAGCACCTGCGTTTCTGTCGGTAGAGATCCTGATCTGAGTCTGTAAATTTAAAGACATTCCCTTATAAGACTTTCAGAAATTCGATTCATGTGACTTTAGATCAATACTTTCGAAGTAAGGATTTATAAAAGGAAGACCACCCTGACGCATTGCTGCCATCCTGATCACGATCTATGTATATGTCGACAGAGATTCCGATCGGGATCTCTACAGATCGCAATCTCTACTCTGACACGTGTACATGTATATCGGTAGACTTGTGAACTCGGTAAGTGATTTAGCAGGAACGTTCGAACACACTGCTAGAGCACGCGCATCGGCTTTTTAGCGAATGCCCACAAACGCCCACTCTGGCGAAGTCCGCGCTGCACGAATCTAATTTTTTTTGCTCGGAATATGTTCAGGTTGTGCTCCCATTGATTAATACTGAGTTTCAAGTCAATCCATCGATCCGAAGTTAGATAAAGCGAACTTGAAGATTCTTACCTGGCTTTTTAGCGAATGCCCAGCAAAACAGGCTTTTTAGCGAATGCCCAATATATCAGCCAAAATATCGGCCATCGTGACACGGGCGCCAAATCTAACACCATAGAAATGTTCAACAAGTTGTCCCCTGAATGTATACTCAGTTTCCGTGCTTTACACGCCTGTAAAGTCACTTTATTTTACGAAATACACGGCGCGGGAATCCACGGCCCCGGACGTAAAAATCCAATATGGCGGCTCATTTGCATATTTGGGACAGGTTACCAGCGGCCTCTGTCCCGTATACGTGCCGTGGGTCGCGCCGTGTATTTCGTAAAATAAAGTGACTTTACAGGCGTGTACAGCTCGGAAACTGAGTATACATTCAGGGGACAACTTGTTAAACATGTTTATGGTGTTAGATTTAGCACCCGTGTCACGATGGCCGATATTTTGGCTGATATATTGGGCATTCGCTAAAAAGCCATTTTTTGCTGGGCATTCGCTAAAAAGCCAGGTAAGAATCTTCAAGTTCGCTTTATTTAACTTCGGATCGATGGATTGACTTGAAACTCAGGATTAATTAATGGGAGCACAACCTGAACATATTCCGAGCAAAAAAAATTAGATTCGTGCAGCGCGAACTTCGCCAGAGTGGGCGTTTGTGGGCATTCGCTAAAAAGCCTGTCCCTAGAGCACGTACGAGGGTTATGACAGGGTGCATATGCGATAACTGAAAATGGGGAACGTCCGATTGTTCTCTAACAGGTGATTCTTTCTGAATGATAAGTTCTGTGTACGTGTACACCGTGAGACGCACAACTTTTAAACAGCGGTAAGTCTAAACCATCAATAAGGACAACAAGAGTCCGTAGGACACAATTCTCCGTGAAGTATTTATAGTATGTACAAGTATTGACCCACACAAACTTTGCATCTCTGCACAGTCCAAGTAGTGTTTTAGAGCAAGTAAAGAAAAAGTGTTTGTTTATCTTTTTCTTTCAATACAGGAGTGGTCAACCTGCTGAAAAGTATGTTTTTACAGTATGACATAGATGGGATCTAGAAATTCCGGGAAAAGTCACAAAGTTAGATCTAGATGGCCCCTTTTCAATTATCAACGAACCATTCAGCCTTACAACTAAGATGTATCAGAAATCACAAATATGCAGTAAATCCTCTTTCCACAATTGCAGGCCGGCCTGATCTATAGCTATCAAGCTATTTGCAATAAAAAAGGCTAATTTATATTATCGTAACATTTCACGAAGGTCAAAGGTCACCGGATCTAACCACCCGGAAGTGACACTGGCGCGCGCACTTTTCTGAGAGATATTTCTCAACAATCTTTCATCCCCTGCGTAAACTTTTTACATCGTCACAGCCTCCGTATTATAAACTACAAGTGTGGTAAGTTTGAAGGTCCAGAGATTTCCCATTTTCACACTGTGCGTAAAAGTGCATCGTCCGTCCCGTGCGCACATACTGTAAGCGAGTTGCGAGTGGACAAGGCATACTTAATACACAGACTGGAGGTCACTCTACACATGTTCGCAGCTAAAACTCACAATTCCCGTTGCCGCATTGGTATGTAACTTGGTATGTCGTTTGCTAGGTTGCGTGTGGTGATGCACGTTGTCTATTTTTCAATGTAACAGTGACTATACGATCACAGCAAGTAAGGAAGATTTATACACCGTATCTGCCTGAAGTATTCCAGTCATGCATAACGGATTATAACATGGTCCCTATGGCAGGGCAGTGGGACATAGCATTAATTATAGGGGTGCAATTACGATATTGGATTGACGTTTAAAGTAGTTATGGTGTAACAAAGGTATTGTGCATCACCACGCCGAACCAGGCAAACGATATGCCAAGTTACACACCAATGCGACGACGGGATCGTGAGTTATAGCTGCGAACGCGCAAACAAATACATTCCCAATACTCCCAGAAGGAGGTCACACCTCCTCCCCGGAGTAATAATGAGAATAATTATATTGCCTGATGGCAGGTAACAGGAGAAAGAACAATATGATATGTGGATAGTCTAAATGCTGACTCTAAATTCTAACATGTTTGGGTTGACTTCCGTAAAGTCGGAGGGCCCGTGTTTGAGGAGAGCCGCACTTCAAGCATGCTAAAGATCCCCTCACGCTTATCTATTAGAGGTTCATCCCTGACTCAATCCATCATTTAGATTTGGCAAACCCTATTGACCCCAAAATAGTTCAAGTTGTTGCTGGATGTACGATAACATTTCCAAGGTCATGTTGCAGCAAAATGCTCCCCTCTATATTAAAGGCACTTTAACATCTGTCATAACCTTTATAGTTATATTCCCCTTCCAGTGGGAAGGGGGATATACTGTTTTTGCTTGCCTGTTCTTCTTCTTCTTCTTCTTCTTCTTCTTCTTCTTCTTCTTCTTTCTTCTGCCAAAAACCAAGTAGATGTGCGGTGGTAGCTTTACTAATGGTATTGCAGCAAGTTATATGTACCTTATGTTACAATGTATGGATGTTATATTTGAGATGTAGGTACCTATAGGAAAGGTGAATACACCTGACAATAAATTATGCTAATGAGGACATCATTTGCATAATTTATGCAAAAACTTGTATTGCGTTTACAGTAAAAGCTGCAGATGTCATATTTGAGATGTAGATAAATTTAGGAAAGGTAAACACACCTGACCATGAATTATGCTAATGAGGACCTCATTTGCATAATTTATGCAGAAACTTGTATTTCGCTTACCGTAAAAGCTACAGATGTCATATTTGAGATGTAGGTATCTGTAGGAAAGGTGAACACACCTGGACATAAATTATGCTAATGAGGACCTCATTTGCATAATTTATGCAAAAACTTGTATTGCGTTTACAGTAAAAGCTGCAGATGCCATATTTGAGAAGTAGATAAATTTAGGGAAGGTAAACACACCTGGCCATGACTTATGCTAATGATGACCTCATTTGCATAATTTATGCAGAAACTTGTATTTCCCTTACCGTAAAAGCTACAGATGTCATATTTGAGATGTAGGTATATTTAGGAAAGGTGAACACACCTGGACATAAATTATGCTAATGAGGACCTCATTTGCATAATGTATGTATATCCCTTACCGTAAAGACTACGGATGGCATATTTCAGATGTAGGTACCTTAAAGAGAGGTGAACACACCTGGACATAAATTATGCTAATGAGGACCTCATTTGCATAATGTATGTATATCCCTTACCGTAAAGACTACGGATGGCATATTTCAGATGTAGGTACCTTAAAGAGAGGTGAACACACCTGTACATAAATTATGCTAATGCGGACCTCATTTGCATAATGTATGTATATCCCTTACCGTAAAGACTACGGATGGCATATTTCAGATGTAGGTACCTTTAGGAGAGGTGAACACACCTGTACATAAATTATGCTAATGCGGACCTCATTTGCATAATTTATGCATAAACTTGTTTTCCCCTTACTGTAAAGGCTACGGATGAGATGCAGGTACCTTTAGGAAAGGTCAGATAACCTGGCCATAAATTATGCTAATGAGTGCATTATGCATAATTTATGCATATCCCTAACCATAAAAGCTACGGATGTCATATTTGAGATGTAGGCACCTTTAGGAAAGGCCGAACACACCTGGCCATAAATTAGGCTAATGCCGACCTACTTTGCATAATTTATGCAGAAACTTCGTCATATCCTTACAGTCAATGCTAAGGATGTCATATTTGAGGTGTAGGTAATGGGAGGGGAATATTCTGCATTTTCCCGAAAATGTTGCCATTCTAGTTATCGAGATATCGGACTTTATAGTTGATTAGATTTTCCCCATTCCGGGGCCGATCCAATTTTAAATGGCCAGTATTTTATATCGTAGCCTTTTCATGTCCAGTCCGTTACATATGCACTAGCGGATCAATCTCATTCCTAATATTACAACCAGAGTTAAAATCAAAGATGCGCAGTGCTTTTCGTTATCTAGCTTATTGTTAGAGATGTTTATCACTCCTTTCTGCAATGAATGACAAGAAATTCTGGAGGACGAACTTCTCTTGCTGCACCTCGAAAGAGGAGGAACGATGATGATGATGATGATCACATTTGTAGAAGGATTGGCATAATCAGAATAACCGGCGACGTCACCTTTTCATCAAGATGTTGACCCAGAGACTGGGCTGTAAGGTTTTGAACCAGGATTGACTCTTACTCTTATTGATAACTAGCCTGAGTACCAGCCTCCGCAGTGACCGCTTGCTCAAAAAAATTCGCTTCCGTGGTTAGCAAGCGAATTTTTTTTGAGCCAGCGGTCACTACGGAGGCTGGTACTCAGGCTAGTTGATAACTGTGGTGTGATCTTTAACTTGCTCATGTTGTGGCTCCCCCCAAACGTGGGAGCTCTACATCCCATCCGAGATGGCGTCCTTTAACCAAAGCTCTCATAATTGAGTCACGACTCCAGACCGCATTAAACAATAGCCAGCGGTGAGAACTACTGAGAGGCGACACCGAGGTCACAACTCAAGCCGTGTAAATGCTGCAGTTAGCGGCGGCTGGCGGATTTGCGGCTGCTCAGTTCGGTGGTTATAACCCCGTTCTACTGGGGTGGCGACCTTGCTGCGATCGTGCTGCGACGTAAAGCCCCTGTCACACTTGTGTGTATATACAAGCCCGCATGAGTTGCGTATTAACATGTTTTTGGTTTAGGTTAAGTTTGCAGCCGAAGAAGTGATTTCTTTGGTTTGATAACTAGACTGTTCAACGGTGGGTCAAAGTAGAAAACAACTTCCTCCACGCAAAATTTACTTAAACCCAAAAAATGTTACAGCGGAACTCATGCGCACTTGAATATACGCACAAGTCTGACAGGGCCCTAAAAATTGACAGAGCGCTCAATGATGAATTTCACAGATGAAAAACGACTGTTTTCGCGCTTTGTGCTTTTTGTTGTCTTTTCAATCGAACTTTTTTTACATTGTGTATGATATTTCAATTATGAAGTCAAGGTTTTCACAAATTCCACTCAGGTCGCAGCGAGAGCGCAGCGCACTCGCCTTCCAGTGGAACGGGGGCCTTGATATGTTCTCCGTATTCATAACGCGAGATGAAAGTTGACACGGACGAGCGGGCTCGCTCCCGGCCCGGCCCGGTGGGAAACGGCGCGTTCTTAATATGAATGGTGGCCAGCCGGGATCACATGTCCCGCATAGCTGGCATTGGGGTAAGGTTAGCTCGACGTGGAGCGGGCCAGTTGGACGTTTGGTGGCTCCACCCGGTAACGACCGCTCCGTGCGTGGACTTGTACACGCGTCTGTGTACTATTGATGGGAAATATCGGGGGATGAACACACTTCCTGCAATATGACGTGACATTTCTCAGAGGCTGATTTTTTTGTCCAGGATTAGAATAGAAAATATGATACATCCCTTGTCTAGACGGGAATATGTTATGCTTGGCGCCCGATATTTGGGATCTTATACCGAACTGTCAGGATGCCAACGGCGAGACTCGCTCTCCGGGGTAAATTGTTTTCCTCCGTGCCTCCCCCTGCGGTGGGAATGGTATCGCCCGCGCGGTGGCCCAGTGTTGGAGTCGGGAGGCGTGCGGCGAAAGGATACACCACCTGGTATTTTTGGGCCGGTCATATATGGCATAGAGTCATTGGCAAAAATGCGTATTCGACAGTACGACAAGTATGTGCCGTATTTAGCCGGGCTCCATAACCCATAGCTGACTGTGGAGGGGAGACTGCCCGCGCACCACGCTCGGCTTGTCGCGACCGTTTCTCTCTTTGTTACCCGGTGGCGGTTCTCTTATTTATCCAAACAAGATGAGGCTGGTCCTGTGGACGGTTTGTTTGCTGCTGGTGTCGGGATGGGGCGCGCTGGCCGACGAACCGGATAGCCCTGAGGACGAGTTCATGTTCCCATCCTGGGACGGAGACAACCGCATCCTGAACATCGGCTCCAAGAACTTCAGGAAGGCCGTCAAGGACAGCGAGGTGCTCATCGTCCTGTTCTCCGCCGACTTCGACGAGCACTCCGAGGGGGACACCCAGGAGGAGGTGTCGGAGTACGCCTTACAGGTGCGCACCTTGTCCACAAGTGTTTTTCGGGCATAGTGATCCGGGCGGTCAGTGGGGCGGGGCGGGTGTGGGGGACCGTGACCATCAATGCTCTCTCCCGACAGTTATGTTTGCGTTGTCTGGTGACGACTGTTTGCTAAACTTCATGTGTTCCACACAACTTGCGACACGCAGAACTTCTTGACTGACACTCAGGTTTGTGTGCTGTGCTAACAGCGAGAGATAGTGCATCTGTAAGGGATGCTGCGGCGGGTTTATAACTGGGTCACAGCGGCATACTTACATGCCTCCACATACGCCAGGGTTACAGTGCTAAAGGCTGATGTACGGTGTGGACTTGGGGGAGAATATTTTTAGAATCCGTCCCCTGAATGTTGACTGCGTTTAATTTTACCCGATCGGTACACGCGAGGCACGCTCGCACCCAGCCTTATTACAGTCCGCGGACGGCCCCTACACGCGGCGCTATTTGTAACGTAAGCGTCGCCAAACGATCGGTAAAACCTTATGATTAATGAAGTACAGATTTCTGCATTGATACCGTTCATACATGAAGGCTTAGAAATGCCAGCAGCGCTCGTGGACTAGAATGTGAAATTAGACATGTGCAGCCGGCTCGGTCCGCTTTCCGAATTTCGGAGCGTTCACATACCAGCCGTCCGGTCCGAAAATGGAAGGCCTCGTGAGGAAATTCTGCAAGCCCGTCAGGGGTACGTCCCCGCGGCCTCTTCAGCCCCCAGATTAAATCAACTCATTTTTGCCATCAGAACGGGGGCAGAAGCCATAGATAACCCGTGCTGGTGATTTATCGGGCCCACCCGTCTCCCCGCCGCGGAAGGCTCACAGTTTTCCCGGCCGGAGGAGGCGGGGGATGCGGCCGCCTCCCCGACTCCGTTCCCCGGACCCCTGACGACGGCAAATCATATCACAAATGACTATTCCTGTCAGCGTCGGCGACCTCCTATCGAAAATCAATATTTTCAATTATTTGGAGGAAAACGGCCCGCATCCTAAGCAGCACCCCCGAAAACCGCGGGGTCACGCTGACGTTTGGCCGACTTGTTTTCCGATCCGTTCGCGTTTTATCCAACCACCTGCTCCCCAACCGGAGCGACCTTGCCGGAGAACTATAAAGTGTCGGCGGACACCATTCCGCTCGCGGCGACTCCTCAGGAATACCTTATTGTATCGGCGATTCCACCGCCGTGTATTCGTGTGTGTATACCGCAGTTGGGACTGTGTAGAAGGAAAACATATCAAACGGCCCGTTAGCATCACCTGAGTTTCCGTTTGGTTTGTCAGGAAACAAATCAACTCCATTACCCGTGACTGACGGCGACTATTGGAACGTGTAGCGGCAATGATAACAACGACGAGGATCGTCCCGACTTTCCTGACAGACTGACTGACTGAGACAGCAGCAGACGTGAGTACTTTCATTCGGAACTGGATCATTTAAACCGCCCTGCGGCAACTTTCACACGCAGCGCACTCCGCGCGTGTACCTCCCAACGAGGCTGATTCAGGTGAACCTTAAGAGTGAATCTCACGCTCCACCTGTCTTAATTACAGAAGCAAATCTCCGCAGAGACGGCAGAAGGGGAAGCGGGCGTTCAGCGGAATAATAAAGGCGCGTCTGTTGTACGAGGAGAAAGCGCGCTCCGATGATATTTCAGTTTTATTTCTGTTTTCTACACCTAGAGAGAGAGAGAAATGGTTTATTATTTCATATTAAAAAAAGCCATTGTAGCACAAATGCTGAATTGCAGCCTTTGTACAAATGTCCCTCTTTTACATGTTCTCAGGACTTAAAAGGCATTACACATTGAATAAAAGTGTTTCAAGAAGATTATACGTCTACGTTAAGTCTATCTAAAACACTAATATACACTAACACTATGTTAGCTCTCTCTCTCTAGATCTCTCAGTGACTTAACAGTGCCTTTAGGGCAGGCCTTGGAAGCATAGCAATATATCAACAGTGAACATAAAGAAAGAAACAATCAAATAAATGCAATAAATCGTCAGAATCGAGCCGTTATCCGCAATCGTTGTCGCTATCAGAAGCTTCATTGTCCGCGTCTGGAGGGCATGTACAGAACAGAGATAGCGGGGAGGGGGGGGGGGGATCAGATGAAAGGTAGGAGATATACGGAGGGGGCTATCACCGGCAACTTACAGGCCAGATAACGTGACAAATGCGAAACGCTGTAAAGAACAGATTAACTATCCGACCCGTATCATCTGACCTGGCACGGACCCTGCAGTTCGAATGGCAGTAGGCGATATTTTTTGCCCACGAATACACTTTTATGGCACACATAAATCAATGCATAAATGGGTGACTTTCATTACTGTAGATTTCAGGTCTGCTCATCCGACCTGCAAATGCTTTACAGTTCACTCAAAAGGATCATTCCTTTGTATCGCAAATGGCTAGATGAATAGAATTGTCTAAATTTTCAGGGGCTAATCAAATCAAATGTGCATTATGAAAGAATACTTAACTTTACATGACCTACAGTAGGGGAAATTGGGACCTATATTTCCAATTTTCATACTAAAATTCACTGCTGGGCAAAATCAAGACCAATCCAGTGCTTAGTCAACGACTAAAAATGTTTAAAGTTTCAGGGGCGCATGTGAACTAACGTACAGAACAAATCAAATTTGCATTGTCTTTATAATCGGGACTAAATCCTAGTAATGCCTTCGGTAAGAGGAAAAGCGGCTCTTCATACTGACAGTAAATCCCATTGTCAGCTACAAATTTACGATCATTTATAACCCAGGTGATATAGACATGAAAACACGTGTCTACAGCGAGTTTAAAACACTGCACAGACAGAAGTAAGGCTGAAAACAGCCCAAGAGTCCCTGTTGTAGGAGACGAGGCTGACAGTGAATCCCATTGTCAGCTACAAATTCACGATCATTTATAACCCTGGTGATAGAAACATGAAAACAAGTATCTACAGTGAGTTTAAAACAAGGCATAGATAGCAGTAATGCCTGAAACAGCCCAAGAGTCCCTGTTGTAGGAGACGAGGCTGACAGCTACAAATTCACGATCATTTATAACCCTGGTGATAGAAACATGAAAACAAGTATCTACAGTGAGTTTAAAACAAGGCATAGATAGCAGTAATGCCTGAAACAGCCCAAGAGTCCCTGTTGTAGGAGACGAGGCTGACAGCTACAAATTCACGATCATTTATAACCCTGATGATATAGACATAAAAACATGTATCTACAGTGAGTTTAAAACACTGCACAGACATCAGTAAGGCTGGAAACAGCCCAAGAGTCCCTGTTGTAGGAGACAAGTCTGATCATCCTCGTGTCGACCCGACCACCTGGCTCGTGATGATGAGGAATGTGACTGCAGACGACTCCGGCGGGACCGGAAGTCTACCGCTCCGTAATTAAGAAGACGTATTAGCTCCATGCTAATCGTGGATAATATAGACGGATGGGAAGCGAATGTGTTTCTGTATGATAAAGCTGCGCCGTGAACAACGCCCTGCCCCCATGTGGGCGAGTCAGGAGAAGAGAGATAAGAATAAGGTGTGATTAACGGTTGATGTAATGTGTGCTTGGAGAGAGTGATGTCACAGGTGTGGGGTATATTCTCTTCGGTACAAAAGGGGAAATGGTCTCTGTGCATTTGAGAAGAGAGTCATGTTATTGGCGTGTTGATATTCCATTCGATATAAATGGGGTACTATTCTTAGGGAGAGTAATGTTACAGGCGTACTGTGCTCTTTGTGCGTTGGAAGAGAATGATGGGATTGTTGTTTGAATGTTCTCAAAGGTACAAACGGAGGACGTCAGAAAGATCCCGGGAGTTATTTTGTACGTGAAATATTTCATTACGCCAGACTGGGAAAATAATTGAAACGTTACGAATAACCCCTCCTGCTCGTACAGTCAACTTTAATTGAACTCATTTCCGTGAAAGAGAATATGACAGCTGACCTAAATTCAAATCGATTTTCACTTTTCTTCATAAATTTGATTTTAATTTGAACCATAAAGCGACAAAAATGACAGGCAGTGCCAGAAATAACCTCTGCGTTAGAAATGACATATTGGACGGTGCAAACAACCTTCAGCTATCTCACCGAAGCTGTGGCACGCTGGCGGCGTCGCTGCGTCCTAACTTGGATTATGTAACTCTTGACTTTATAATGGGAATATCATGCAAAAGGTACAAGTATACCTGAAAGGACAGGAAAACACACAAAGTGTCAAAACATTCGTTTTTATTGATAGATTTCGTTGAGCACTCTGTGAAGTTGCACTGCCGCAGCGAGGTCGCCAACGTGCCGCCGCGAGGTCACCAACATGCAGCGGCTTCAGTGGTGAGATGGGGGCTTAAGGAACCTGCCCGGCGCAAGGTTAACAAACTACGGACATCTTCCCTCAGCCGATCCCCGGACCCTGATTGCGCCCGGAACGTGCCCGAGCCGTGTAATGAGAAAGGACTAATAGAGAGCCTGATTGAACTGCCCCGCGGGCCGAACTGATATCTGCCGTTCCTCGCGGCCTTTTGTTGTTAAACACGCGCATCAATTGTGCTCGGGCCGCTCCGTCACCATCAGCGCGCGGCCCGTCACTGCGGCCGGTGTGCCGGGGATGATTACTCGTGTTTCCCTCATCTGACGGCTGAATGTGGGAATGGCCATACATGACTTTCGGGGGTTTTAAATCGGAGGGAGGGGGTTTGGGTTTCTGTTCAGGCATCGGCACACTGTTTAACCTGTTTCCCACTCAGCCAGCGGCAATAGATTAACCCATTTTCGCTGCTGTCCAGATAAAATGTGGGATGTGACTTTCGGGGTTTTTAGATCGGGGTGGGGGTTGGGTGAGGGGTCCTGGGTTCCATTCAGGCATATGTTTAACCTCTTTCCCGTTGCAGCCAGCGGTGATCAGTTTAACCCCTATTTGCTGCCGCCTCCTTGCCGTTCAGTCTAACTGTGGGGATGACCCGATGTGACTTTAGGGGGAAGTAGATCGGGGTGGTGGGGTAGGGTTTTTCTGATCAGGCTTCGGCACATTGTTTAACTCTTCATTGGCATAACAGTGCTTTCAAAACTTTTCACGCTGCCACCTCCTTGCCGTCCAAACTAAATATGGGGATGACCCGATGACTTTCGAGGTTGTAGATTGGGGTGGGGGTGGTTAGTTTCTGTTCAGTCTGGGGCACACTGTTGAAGTTTAAATATTTCCTCCTGCACTCACTGGCACACTGTTTATCCCATTCCAACTTCCACCTTCTAGCGGTTTAAACAAAATGCGGGGATGATCCAATGACTTTCGGGGATGTAGAACGGGGCGCGGGGAGCTTCTGTTCAGTCATCGGCAACCTGTCGAACCCTCCGCCGCCGCCTTCTCCAAGCCGCCCCGATACGGCAGGCAATCTCTTCATCTTCCGCGGGACATTGATGTGATTTAGCCTCCCCCATTAAACGTCTGACATTTATAAGCCGGGGTCGCGGCGGCAACGATTGGAGTCAACACAATTTCCTACCCGGCCCTGTGGGGTATCGGCCGATCTGCCGAGGCGCTGCCCTCCACATAAAACACGCCGGGCGCAGTACATCCATCAGACGGACGGTACAGAGGAGGGAGATGCGGGGAGAGACATGGCTACGCCTCCCGTTGCCTTGGTAACGTTTTAAGCCAACATCTCACTTCCCCATTCTATCTACGCGTGTTTGTTCGCAAAACGCTAGAGAGATATGGAAAACATTACCCATGAATGAGGCCATGCTATCCTCCGGGTAGAAACAGTAGGTCATGGCAGATATGCAGAACCATTAGTCGATTGGAAATCACCTATTACGGCTCGCATAACCCCTTCCTCTGACACGAAAGCGGGGCTTTAATGACGTTAAACCCCACAGCCGGCCCAGACGATATTGGGTTCACGGAGATACGCGACACTTTGCATTTACTCGGCTGCTTCGTACATTGAAAGAGATTGGAGCAGCGCATCTCGCTGTGACCCGGCGTGTTCGGCACCGAGTCCCGCCACTTTAAGCAATGTAAACCCAACTCCCGCGGTAACAGCCGGGCCTAATGCAGCAGACTCCGCATTTGCGGAGCTAAGAAATCAAATTTGCCCCGTAATTCGAAAATCGATGCCGCTCCGGGCCTGCGAGGGTCGATGAAATTACAGACATTGAAAGCGCAAAGTTTCCGCCGTTCTCCGTGTTCGGGAGCAGCTATTGTGAGGTAAATCAGGAGAGGAGGGTTCGCGCGCCAAAAGACTCTTTTGTGAGTAGAAATCCAATCCCATTTACAGCTCGGGCACCTTGAGGAATACGCCGATGGAGGAGTCGTGCCGTACATATAAATACCCCGCTATTACCGCACCGCCGCGGTGAAACATAACTCTATAACGCAATATCCAGGATATACATACAGGGAGTATCGAGCAACGTTTCCTCACAGGACCTCCGTGTCTAAAGGTGCTGTGATGCGGGGCTGGAGAGTTATTGTGTGAAGGTTACGCAAGGAAACTCCCCTCCCCAGTCGGAATGCCCCCCTCCCCCTCACACCAGCCCTCCGAGGCCGGTTCGTCCTTGCCCGCCCCGTCTAGAGGGCATCCTGAAACAAAATTGGGTACAAGTCGCAGATCACTGATTCTAGATGGGATGCTGTCGAGAGCAGTAGTCTCTATAGCAGGAGCCTCGGTGGGCGTTTCCCCCATTGTAATTCTTCTTTTGTTTTTGCCTATAACGTGTTGTTTTCTGGTTGGTTCTTTGGTGGCGCTGGTAACTATTGAGAAAACCCAAACTTCAAGAAGATGGCAGCAATTAGAAAACATTACGTAGCCAGGAAAATGCAGCAAAAAAAATGAAGAAAGCATCACCGAAGGAGCCTGCTATAGAGGCTAATACTCAATGGGTTCTAGGGTGAGTCGATGACTTTCTGGGTTCAGGGATGTAGAACGGTGGTGGAGTGACTTTCGGGACCCAAACTTCAAGAAGATGGCAGCAATTATAAAACCTTACGTAACCAGGAAAAGGCAGCAACATGAAAACATCACCGAAGGAGCCTGCTGAAGAGGCTGATAGGCAATGGGTTATAGGGTGAGTCGATGACTTACGGGGTTTGGGGATGTAGAACGGTGGTGGAGTGACTTTCGGGACCGCTCCATGAAAACAGCTGAAGGAGCCTGCTTTAGAGGCTATCGGCAGGAGATTCTAGTGTGCATCAGAGCAAAAAAGTAAAAGAGGAGCGACGCAATTTTCTGTCAACCGACCAAACGGTGCCGGATTTGCCAGTCTGAACTGACTGACTATAAGATTAATAACGCGCGGACTAGTTTCCGTGTTATATTTCCCCGGCGGCCTATGGTTCGGTCCGAGGGGAGGGTACCGACAACTGATTATGACGTCACCAAGAGGTACGGACTCCTATATGTAATATTTGCGATAACAACCGACTTAAGTCCTATTTCCCACAGGCCAAGACAATCTCATAAACATGTAGGTAAAATGTGATCTAACGATATAGAACTCAGTGAGGTAACCTTTTCGAATATCTGGCAAAGCGTAAAAAAAACAGATTTTGGGGAGACAGAAACTTTAGCCTTTGTATCAACAGAAAATAACAAATTAGTGAGCATCGATTTTATTTCAAATATTGTAATTTCTACCTTTTTGCAGCTCGCAGTGGGAAACGTTTTCTGATATCCTGAAAAAAACAACTTTCAAGGAGATTGAAACTTTGGCTTTTGTATCAACAGAGAATTACATATTAGTGAGCGCCGATGTTACTCGAAAATATTGTACTTTTTTACCTTTTTGCGGCTCGCAGTGGGAAACGTTTTCTAATATCCTACAAAAAACACTCGAGATCAAAAGTTTGGCTTTTGCATCTACAGAGAATGAAAAATTAGTGTGCGTCAACTTAATTTCAAAACATTGTAAAGTTTGTAATTTTCCAGCTCTCAGCGGGAACCTTTTCTAATAATATCGGGTGGAAAAGCTTCGAGAAAAGCCTAGAACTACTCATCTTTCTTTCCCTGCGTCACAGAAGAATGTCAAATTAGTGCTCGCCTTGAGCCCAGAGGTGGAACTACTGTAATCAGCAGCTAACAGAGTCTGCCGCGGCTCCTGACAAGCGGTTGTTAATGACGGTTCGCGCGTCGTGGCGACGAGAGATAAGGACTCAGGGCCCGCGGATGATGACTCCGCCACGGGGAAAGTTTTGTCTCACCTAAATTGATGGTTCGTGACGGCGTTTCGGTGGGAGGATTTGAACTCGGAGTACTCAGTGACAAACTTTTGGAGCGTTAACATACTGTAATTTAAGTTCGAGTGGTTTTTATTTCGCGCTAAGGGGAAAATAGAGTGTTCGCTGTGGTTTTGATTTCGCAGTAGTGCTATAGTCACATACTGCTACAGTATTGGACAAAAATGTTCGCGGTGGTTTTAAGTTCGCGGTAAAACAGTCGCCGCGAAATAAAACACCGCAAACATTTCTGCATTTACAGTATATTGTTATTCAGCGTTAACATGCGTGCCGGTAACCGGGATCTATCCGCTCGGTTCCACAAAACGTTTCGTCACGCCTCATTAGCAGCTTCCTACACTTATCTACAGGATCAAAGCGGCGAGCGGTCTACTTCATAACTGTGCCATTACGATTATGCGAAAAGTTGCTAAAAATTCAGGGTCGGTAACTCCCCGTTCCGACTTGATGCAGAAAGAAATTCAGCTCCGGGCTTCTCGTGTGATCTCTTGGCTCACGTCAGAGTTGTACTTCGCGCGCCTGCGCAATGGTGTGTTTCTTGTCACGTGACTAGAGTCCGCCATATTGGTCGGTTAAAGACGCGTGTGGCGCTAGTGGATTTTCCTCGATCTCAAGATAACTACTTTTATTCTTAACCCAAAAGGAGCTGATGAAACAGGAGTACTTGCTGCCTTACAATCATTGCGCGCTCTGAATGAAGGGTCGCCATGTTGGATCTATGCGCTCCACCATAATGGCGACGTCGGTTACATGCATAAGTGAGTTGTGACGTCACGTGTAGAAATGATTACAGCATAATGTCAGACACCAACACGAAGGTATATATAGACCCTGCACCGGGTATGACGTGCAGCAGGGGTAAACGTCACATTATGTTACGTCATTACAAACGCAGCCACATGTCTCTCTTGGGACGCGAAATCAGACTGTGGCAAATTCCACCGCAGATTGGAGGATTTATCAGGCGAAACTCGCGGCCTCGTCTTTAATGAAGAAAGATCGATCCTATTGAACAGGTAGCAGTGATTTGTACCTTTGTCGATAAATTGAGACCTTGAAATGATTCTATTAGGACCGCATGTTTATGAATTTAGAAGTATTAGGACTTAAATCATGTCAAATGTATCTCTGTCGTATTTTGTCTGACTCTAACCTCTTCCCCATAATCAAAAGCAACCTGTAGGCTGATTTGAATATTTGATGAATAAACAAAGGCTCAAACAAGCAAAAATTCGTTGTTTTCCAGAAAAAAATGAGGACATCGCTTGTTTGATTGATTGATTGATTGATTGTTTATAGCACACGAGCGTGTTAACTTTAAAGCACACCGACCCTGCTGATGACACACCAACACTGAGGCGTGAATATGCAGCCTCCGCCGCTGCTCATCCGCGCGGATGAAAGTTTGTGCTCCGGAATATCTGATGATATCTTTAAATGCTCCCGGCAGCCAAGCGTGTCCGAGTCATCCTGTTGATTGAGCAGACTCCGCGCGACGCGCGCTCGGGCGAGAGTTCGTCACGCTTCGCCGAGCGTTATTCACAAACACGAGCGACTCAAGCGGCATGCAGTCCCCCGGAGTTCATCCTAAATACACCTATTATCGGTAGCCTCCGCAGCAGGCTTCGGGCGCAGTTTTTTGGCTGATGTTGCACTGTTTTAACGCTGCCGTTTTCAGACAGCAGACAGCAGGAGTTGAGGAGGAACAGTTGTTTGGTTGGTTGGTTGGTTGGTTGGTTGGTTGGTTGGTTGGTTGGTTGGTTGGTTTACAGCCATCGGGAAAAGAGTAAGAATCAATCATAAAAGACGGCAATATCAAAATACCACGCAGAGCCAGCTAGCTATGGAGGCTACGGTATACGACACAACTGTGAAGTTTACTCTG
Organism: Branchiostoma lanceolatum; assembly: GCF_035083965.1. Lineage (NCBI taxonomy): Eukaryota > Metazoa > Chordata > Leptocardii > Amphioxiformes > Branchiostomatidae > Branchiostoma > Branchiostoma lanceolatum. The sequence continues at coordinate 31,933,983 of NC_089725.1, read as the reverse complement.
TAGCAGGCTTCGGGCGCAGTTTTGTTTTCCGATTTCGCATTCCGAGTGCCAACGGCTACAAACATTGAGGAGCAACAGCCATTAGCCATCAACTTTGTCAGTTGTATGTTGTTTTTCACTCCAAGAAGATTTGCTATTTACTTAGATGACAGCTAATGGAGGAAAAAGTATCCATCAGGAAAAGGGCATGAAAGGATAAAATACGGTAATATCAAAATACCAACCGAAGACAGGCAGCTGTGGAGGCTACTGTATACGACATGAATTTGACGCAAATCGTTTCGTAGGCAAAAGCCGTTCCTCCATCTGTCCCTACTACAACTCAGTGAACCCGTGGAATACGTCATTTAAGTTGTTCTGGTGAATCGAGGCTCACTTTTGGCTTTTGGAACACCGCCAAGGAAGGCCAAGGCTCGCCAGAACGTCGACTTCTTCTTCGAGTTCATATCGAGGAGTTTCAAGACGTTAGCTCCGTGTACAAACGGATTTCAGACTCGCTAATGGAATCGTTTTCTTGGCAGACGCCCCACGTTTCTCCACTACAGCTCATTGCAGAGGTTATTGCCAGTTGTTTCTGGCGCGTCGAGGCTCCGATCTGCACACGGCACACGTTAGGAACGACCTCATCAACCTTCACAACTGAGGGGCTTCCATTAGGAAAATTGGCTTCTCCTGATTAGCGGGAAAACTCTGCGGGTCACCTTAATTAGAACACCCTAGCGTGGAAATTGGGAGGTAATGGTTACGCGAATCAGGCACGGAATGAAGGATGAAAACGCTTTCAAAGCCATTCCGTTTTCCTGCCTCTTTTTTCAACCTTCCTGATTAGTGTAGATTTTTTACGCCCCGGTTAGATGATCCTGCAATGGCTGTTCAAGCGGAATCTCCAAGCAGATGTTGGTAGGTTTGAGCATTTGCCTGTATAAAAACGTGTACTTGCCAGAAACTTTACGAACTTTACTCTCTCAACGTCTGCTTGGAGATTATGATTCCAGCGGCCCAACACATGGCTGTAGTGTTTGGCCCGCTCCAATGTTAAGACAACTTCAATGTCGGGACAACTTCAATGTTGGGACCGCCCCAAAGACGGAACCGTCCAGATGTTGAGACTTTGACTTTATTGAGACCGCTCAAATGTCGGGACCGCTCCAATGATGGGACAGCCCCAATTTTGGAAACCGCCACAATGTCCCAACCACTCTAACGTTGGGACCGCCGCTCCAATGTTGGGACCACCCTAAGGTCGGGACCATCCCAATGTTGAGATCGCCCCAATGTTGAGACCGCCCCAATGTTGAGACCGCTATGTCGGGATCACTCCAATGTCGGGATGACTCCAATGTCGGGATCGCTCCAATTTTAGGACCGTTCCATTGTCGGAACCCCTCCGAAGTCGAGGTCGTTCCAATGTCGTTACCGCTCCAACGTTGGAAACGTTCCGACATTGGGACTGCTCCAATGTCGGGACTGTTCCAATATTGGGACCGCTCCAGGGCATCGGGACACCGCGCGTTACGTTATTACATGTAACCCGCGTCACCCTGTGGGTACCGACCGTTATTGCGCGTTCAGAAAGCCCCGTCTTCTCGGCATGCAAAGGTGTGCCCGGGGCAGAGTCAGACAACATCGGGCGCCCGACCTGATCTCAGTCGCCTCCGGATCTCCGCGTAGATATTAAAATCTACAGATGTCAGAGAGGTGGAGAAGATGCCTCGATCCAAGGACACTTCGATGCCATTCTTTATTTCCCTGGATACTTTCCACTTTTACGTAATTCGGATAGCTCCAGGAACTAAAAAGAACACTGGTAAAAGTTCATTCCACAAGATCGCGAAACTTTCAACTGTAAGATTTGTTTACCGAGGAAATTTTACAGCTCGAGTTGTCAAGGGCGGGGCATCGTCTGACAAACAGGACACTAACCCTGTCCTCCCCTGTGCCTGTAAACGGCAACCCAGTTGCCCCTGCCCGTCGCATCAAGCTTTCCGACCTTCAGAAGAGGTGAAGTTGCCAAATGCACGTCGCCTGCAGAACTTCGCTTTCAAATTTCGTCTTCCAATTTTGCGCGAAGCACATGTACCATATATCACTTGTCGCACGAACAAAGAGGCCGACGCCGAGGTGTGGAATTCGATACCCGCTTTCATAAAGATCTCAAAGCCGGAGATATCAGGTTTATTATCGTCCCGCGGCGCGCGGATTACTGAAAAGATACGCGCGCACTTCAAAGAGCGGTTTGCCTTTTGTTGGAGGTGGTTTACTGTTAACACCAAAGAGGGTGTTGGGTGAAAATCGCTTACAGTGTCACTCCGCAACAAAGGATGTAATTAAGGCATTGGATGCGGGAACAGATCAAGTGTAACAGCGTCGGGCGCCGGCGCGAGGCAGACCCATAACTCACGCGTGGCGTAATGGCCGGCGTGAACGCGCGCATGTATTACTCCAGCTGTGGGGCGCCCGGGGGTCACGGCGGCCCGCGCGGACCGGTTAGACGCACTGGGTTAGACGGATGGAGACGCCGATACGTCATCGTTTCCGGGAAGATGCGGGTCGGGGGAGATGGATGGTTTGCGGCTGCGCGAGAATTAACGGGAACTGATCCCTGTCGCTGTTCGGGAGGGCGGTGTCGTCTGACAGATGGGGGAGGTTCCGGGAATCAGGCTTGTTTTCCAGGGGAATACAAACTTCGATAATGTCCGGGAATTCAGATATCACTCCAGGAGAGTATATATGTACTCACATATGGCCGGAAATTTCGAAAGTATTCCAGGAACGTATCTTACGTTACTCGTCAGTTCCCTCGAACTTTGACTTTTTGTCAGGAAAATGATGATGTTCAAAAATGTGCATTCTTGTGGTAATGTCGTTAAATCGCCTCTATTGCATGTAACAACTTTTGGTTTACAAAAAAAGCATATTGTCAACAGAGAAACTCAGCATTCGAAGTCATTGCAAGCTCTCGTTCTATCAAAAGGCGTGATGCGTGTTTACCCAGCCAAGTGCTGTATTCCGTCACCGATTACAGTCGCTAATCAGACCTTACTCCGGTACATTTTCCCACAGTTATGTTACAGTCTCCCACGGGACGTCGTGTTGGTACACAAAACATTCCGCATTCACCAGAAATGCTGGGAAACCTTGGGCTTCGTGTCGAGCTGAATGCTGCTGAAAGTTAACATGGACTTTGTGGCAGGTTGCCCAGTGCGATGCTCGGACGCTGCCCGCTGGTGGAAGGGTTGGGAAGGGCGGTCGTTTGTCTGCACAGAGTCTGATCATGAACTGGCAACGGTTTGTTGAACATGTTGAGGGTATGTGTGGGTTAGATCAGACAAATGTTCGCATTGGTCTCCTACAACTTCTGTGCATATGAGTTATTTATTTATCTAATCTTCAAAACATAGCCACAGAATCTGCAAGCTCAGCACAGGCCAATTTTGTTGCAATTTTGTTGCAATTTTGTTGCCTCAATTTTGTTGCCTCAATTTTGTTGCCTCAATTTTGTTGCAAATTTTGAGGCAGTTCGTATCATTAAAAAAAACGACATAGATATTAAAACGCCCGCCACTAAGCTTGTTTGAAAGACATCCCGTAGCAGATTCTGCCGTGTTGCTGACTGTCAAAAATCCTGACAGTCGTTTGACACTGAGCGACGCTGAGACCGTTCCCGCCGTTGTGAGCGGTGTAGCAACATCACAGCCCGCACCGGCCTGTCACGAGCCAGCCTGGAGATGCGGGTCCACAACAATCACACCGTCATACCGCCATCAATCAATCCTGCCTCCAATACCTCCCTCCAATATCCCAACCAGAACTGCAGCCGCCAGCACAAAAAATAGACGCAGCAGCAAAGCAGTCCGAAAATTCTGACGACATTCACCGATATAAGTCAATGCGTCCGCGCCTCCAATTTGTTACTTACAGTCGACTATTGACAACCCGGCAGCCAATGCTGACCGACCATTATCGGCAATCTGTCGCCCGCCGGAAACTCGATACGCAAAGAAGGTTCTCGGGTTTCCGCGGCCATCGGAGATCTCCCGCCAAAACCCTACACAATCGTCCATCAACGAAGCCTTTATTGAGCGGCGCAGCGCGGGAGTCAATGTTAACGAGGTCTAAATGAGATTTTTGTCGGTCGGCTCGGGGAAAGCTCTCCCCCCGGAGGCGCGCCGCGGTTGATCCCGGTGCAAACGGCCACGTTACGGGATCGATCCCGGCTGTAGAACCGGCACGAGGGGGGGAAACTCCGGTGATGAGGTGCCGCGTGCCGTCGGGAATACGAACGGAGCTCACCTCTGGGTTCTGGTATTAAAGGGACCTCCACTATTAGCGCTGCAGTCAATCCCGATAGCCAGGACGGCACTGCACGATGCCAGTCAGGATGATATAGTCTTGTGTTGTATGGTTGTAGAATGTTTCTATCAAACAATGCATCTGTATCTAATATAGCCAGTATAACCACCATTCGCCGTAACACACCAGCTTCGCAGGCACGCGGCGCTGACGCAGACGTTTCAAGTAGCATCCACCACCAGCGACTGACAAAACTATGAATCCAGTTGCTTTAGTACCTAGTTGTGTATTTTATCATCTTGATGTCTAACCATCATGAGCGAACCATAGTAAGCGATATAATCTTCCTGGAAAACAGAAACGTGTCTTTAGGTAAAACTCACTTGATCAGGTAAACAGTCAGACGTTTCAAGTAGCTTCCACCACCAGCGACTATGAACCCAGTTGCTTGAGTAACTCTTACCTGGTGTACCTTAACACGTACCTGGATGTCTAACCTATATGTGCGAGCCAAACAAGTGATCTAATCTTCCTGGAAAATAGAGAACGTGTCTTTTGGTGAAACTCACTTCATCGACAGAGGCACAAATCACGACCACCCGCTCGATAGGATCGATATTTCTTCATTAAAGACGCGGCCGCGAGTTTCGCCCGATAATACCTCCAATCTACAGCGGAGTTCATGAAGCGTCGTGCCGTAAATGGTTGCTGAGTAATGAACCACTTTCATGCCCTTTGAGGCTTCGACTCCTTTTTTGGTTTCGTATGCTTTGTAGAGATCTTTATTGACACAACAAAAGCACAATGACTTTCGTAAGGTCTACTACATCTATACATACATACAAATGAATAGGTGCATACAAATGAGTTTGATTACACACAATTATATGGGATAGAGCAACATATCGTAATTTCACGTGTCGTATACTTATACATTGTTTGTTCTAATGTCCAAACATTCTTTGATGTATCTAGCTATCTTTACACAGTAAGGATTGCATACCTGGTAAACCGTAGCATTAAAGACGCGGCCGCAAGTTTCGCCCGATAATACCTCCAATCTACCGCGGAGTTCATGAAGCGTCGTGCTGTAAATGGTTGCTGAGTAATGAACCACTTTCATGCCCTTTGAGGCTTCGACTCCTTTTTTGGTTTCGTATACAGTACTTTGTAGAGATCTTTATTGACACAACAAAAGCACAACGACTTTCATAAGGTCTACTACATCTATACACACATACAAATGAATTGGTGCATACCAATGAGTTTGATTACACACAATTATATGGGATAGAGCAACATATCGTAATTTCATGTGTCGTATACTTATACATTGCTTGTTCTAATGTCCAAACATTCTTTGATGTATCTAGCCATCTTTACACAGTATGGATTGCATACCCGGTAAACCGTAGCATTGAAGACGCGGCCGCGAATTTCGCCCGATAATACCTCCAATCTACCGCGGAGTTCATGAAGCGCCGTGCTGTAAATGGTTGCTGAGTAATGAACCACTTTCATGCCCTTTGAGGCTCGACTCCTTTTTGGTTTCGTATGCTTTGTGTACCGGTGTAATGGCCTATAAGCTGATGGGTAGAGTTTTCGCCTTGCACCCGACCGGGTCATACCAAAGACTTTAAAAATGGTACATGATGCTTTCTCTGCTTAGCACTCAGCATTTGTGAAAGAGTATGGCACTTAAACACACACCAATACCAGTGGACTAGCCCCCTGCTGTAGTGACTTGCACAAAGTTGTGTGGCCCAAGGGCTGCAAATCGGAGATGGGCGCCGCCATATGCTCCGCAAAGTGGCTCGGGAGGACTTTAACTAACTAATACTTTCTATTGCATACCCGGTAAACCGCTTCATGGCGTAATCCACCAGGTTCGTACTGACTCGGGTGCGGAACTTTAATCTTCATCTGCAAATCTGAACTGTATGCCTATAATATGTCACGTTAATGACAACGTGAACATGTTTTGAGAAAATAGACCGTCTTTTGTTGCGTCTTCCGCTCCAAATCCAGTGCGACAGGCCCGGTCTTAATTTGTCAGGACCGTTTAGTCGGTTGATGAGTGGTGTACCGAAGAAGCCCTCGGGGCCCGGAGTGTGTTCAAGGCTTCCTCCGGTGACGAACGTCCTCCGACTCCGAGCCCCTCCGTCACGTCTGTTTCCCGGCGACACGGAGATCACTCAGCACCCTAACGCGGGAGTGATGACACGCGATATCCCCACTATCGATCTGTTCTCGATGGTTAAGCGTAATGACTCCGGTTGAGAACACGACAGGCTGATAGTTCAGGGCGTAATTTTGACACAGATTGTTGACATGCCGTATGTACATGTATGTACCGCCTGAAGACTCATTTGATGGAGCTTTTACTGCAAAACGCGTACGTTTCAAACCGTAATACACCCCAAACTACCCGCATAACTGCTAAGGGAATGCGGCGTTCCGGTGCTTATGATATCCTATGGCATATACAGGTTGCCAACTAGAAGGCACAGCTAGCTACATTCTAACACCTCAAAATTCTTTTAAATAACAAACGCATCAAATTCCATCGTCTATCAAGAGGAGGAGGAATACTTGTGCAATTGCTATTGCCTGTCAAAATCAAACAAACAAACAAAACTTTCCCCCTAGCGCCAGCTTCATATCTATAAATCAGATAATCTAATGAGGTTTAAATAAGTCACAGGGCTATTTTAGGCTCATTAAACATGTATACGTCTTGATTAATAGGTGATAGTCACCCGTTACGCCAATCCTTCCACAAATGTGATCAATCTAGATGAATAGATAAGCAATACATGAAGATTTACCACATTACTATTAAATCCTGAATGCGCCTTCACGGGGTTTACATTATATAGTGTCAAATACAGCCCTCCCACAGTAGGAAACTCAGGCCGAACAACTGTGGCTCGGAGATAAACGCGACCCGCTCAAATGGTAATACCGACGCGAGGCGAGGGATCAGCCGTACGGAGAAAAAAAAGCAATTTGTGCCGCAGCAATTTCTCTGCCAACCTTGGCTGCTGCTAACAGCGTTTTATATTCACATGTGTCCATGTGGTGTGGGGACAGATCTTAGAGTTGCGCTTATATTAGGATCATTATTAAAACTGCCCAGGTTTACTGGTTTCGATAGATGTAGATATCGTAATAATGTCACCTGTTGTTAATATTTTCCGCTGAAAATTTGTTTATTATAGTCTGACGTCACAGCCCCCGTGCTGATTGGTTGAACCTGGAACGTACATGTTTATAAATTCATAATCAGGTGACTGTAATACTAATTCACCTGTCCACTTCCTGTTTTAAACATTCAACATGGCGGCCAATATCTATGACGTCAGAGTCACGTGAGTGAAAACACGTGTACGTTTCTGGTGCCTGTCTGGTATTTGTACATTAAGTCCCTCGACACGCCTGCATGATTTAAGCTCAATAATAATTCTTCTTCTATTTCTGCTTCCTTCCAAAAGGTCACATGTCAAGTCTTGGAAGACAGGGACGTCGAATGTGGAGAAATCGACTTGGAATCTGACGCAAAATTAGCGAAACAAGAAGGTGAGACCAGCGCTCTTTCCATTTTCTTTCCATTTTCCAATAGATCATGTCGACAAAATTCTGTCCGTGTTGAGCTTAGCTGAGTGAAAACTCCAGGAGCTGCACATGTAAAGTTTGTTTGGTCATGGCGTACTACTTTAGCTTTGTCCGTCTCTGCTGATCACACTAAGTAGACGTTACATCTCTGACACGGGCTGCTCGTGTTATCCCGCCTGCCTTATCTTTGCCCAGCACATTGCGCGGGCTCTTCATCTAACGGCCGGGAGTAACCGTGTAAGCTTCAGGGTCAGGTTCGGAACGCGCGCTGAAAGATCGGCGCTCTAACCGGGGGCGAAACTGACACATCAAGCAACGCGATAAGAGAGACCGTCTCTAAGTACCCGACTTTATATCCGTCAAGTGTTTTATGCGATGTTAAAAGCAACGTGTCAACATGTGATTGCTCACTTTTTATCTCACTGCCCTAACTATATACTTATCAACGGCCATGCCTCCTTGACAGACTTGAAAATATGAACATTTCTATGTGAGATATTGATACTTTATTTGATGATGCTTTTGTACATCTTTTACTTAATGGATCACCTTTGTTATCTTCAAATTTCAATGCACACATTTTATCTGTAACCCAATTGTATATATAAGATACAAAGCGTTTTCATAATTAAGCTATAATTGTTCTGTTATATGTAGCATTGTTTCTTTTATATCTCGGTCACTGTATTGTTCCCTCATACTTAGATACATGTTTTATTTGTGTTTAGTGATGCCGCTAGATAAGCGTCGCTTCTGATGTTGAAATAATTTTAAAAAATGTCATTTTTCTTCCTCCTCGCCCCTGCCAGGAGTTGACGAGCACGGCACGATACTTGTGTACAAGGATGACGAGGTGATCGAGTACCTGGGCCACAGAGCGCCGGAAATTCTCATCAGCTTTGTTGTTGATGTAAGTTCTTTTCCCATCTTTCTTTTTTGTCATCTTTTAAGATGAATATACAGACACGTATGGCACAGATACAATAAGAAAAATAGATAAATAGAAAATGACTCATCCCAAAACAAAATCATACTCAAAACTACAATACGGAAACACACGAATCTGAAACAGTGACAATTCTAGACCATTTCATACAATCAAAGAAATATGAACAGAACCCCCAAAAGCTTGTAAGCTTGTTGGCATCTTTCTTCTAATATTTTTGTTCATAGAAATATAGTGTTTATTTCAATTTCCACCTTATTATAATGCAGTGTGGCACACAGGCAGCGATAAGCTGGTGTTTGTGCCACACACAATATATAGACACCCATGGCAAAGCAATATAAAGTTAAATGAAACAAAAATATATCCCAAAACAAAAACATACACAACATGATAATCATAAAGAATGACACTTCCATACAATTAAAGAAATACATGTATGCATAAAAAAAACCAAAAGCTTGTAAGCTTGTTGGCAAGAGAACGAATTCACACTAGTCAGGATTGGCAGATGAACTACTCTGGTAGAGATATGAGACTCCGTAACGCGTATTCAGCGCCCTACAGACCTTTTATTATTGCTCATCAATCCATCACCCGTAGATAGGTTCTGTCAGGTCATTCAAAATGAAAGTAGGAAGTAGAGCATGACGTTGGTTTGCGGTGCAATCAGCCTAGATGCACTATTCACTAACGGCGGGTTGGGCCAGATGGAAGGACCCCTCTTCTGATGCCAATAATTCACGCTTTGAAGTGCGAATGTGCAATGTTATGTGACATGTCAAAGTTGAAGACAATCATAATGTTTAATTTGCAAATTCATGCCCTAGTCTTATTGCAAGGGGTACAAACATCAGAAAGGGTAACAATGGTAACGAGTGTCTATTCTAACAAAAATCTCTACATACAACATTACTGCGGGGTTTGGCTTCTTCTTTGAAGACAGTGGCTGATGAGAAGTCCCACGTTTTTAATGATAAGTGGGTTTTATGATTTGTGACAATATACCCACTGTGTGCACCTCAAACACTGAACCAGCTTATTTCTTCACGGTTTGTTCGACCAATGACTGCGACTTCTTCAGTTACAGAGTAGTTATATATAGCCTGGTGGGGACCTGAGTCTGCCGTGTTGTACCAGTGAAGCCCAGTCTTATCCTTACCGCGGGTTCACTCTCATGGCCAATCATTCACCCTATTCTTCCGAATTCCACTCTTAATATTCTATTAGTAAGGCGTGTTGTAGGCCAGACCTACAACAGTCTCTGACCAGAGGATGACCATAGTCTCTGACCAGAGGATGACCATAGTCTCTGACCAAAGGATGACCATAGTCTCTGACCAGAGAATGACCATAGTCTCTGACCAGAGGAACCATAGTCTCTGACCAGAGGGTGACCATAGTCTCTGACGTGTTTTTATTTAATTTTGCAGCTGTTCGATGACGCTCACGTCGACATCATCAAAGGCAAGAGCGGGAAGGAGGACTTCGACGATGACGACGATGAGATCAGAGTTGTCGGCTGGTTCGAGGACAAGAACAGCAAACGTGAGTCGCAACACAAGTACCCCTCCTGTGGTCCTCTCGTGCCGTTTGCAGCAGTTAACTGGCTGCTTGCGTGCGAACATATTCTAGGGCGATCGCATTTCAACACCTTCCTGGTCGAACATCTGTCTTTTTGAATCAACAATAAATAAGTTACATTATGGAATGATTAAAGTATTCTCTAACTAAAAAATTTAACTCATTGGAATTTCAGACTTACTCGCTCAGGCTTCTTCAATTATCTGACCAAATCGCTCAGGACACGTGACTTTATTCACGTGGGACGTCATCAATGGGTCAAAGGTTGATGGAAGTCGATATCGCTCGCCGTCCTCGTTACTTGCTCAGTAATGTAATTTGCCAACTCAGAAACTCAGAAGATGAATTTTCTAGCAAACAATTCTAGCAAACAAGTCACACTTCGAATCTTGTCGCCCCCACAGAATAGAATATCAATTTCTTATAATTAATGCTCATATAAGTTTTTATTTCATTGTGTGGTTGAACAAAGGCGTTGTTGTTTGCCTTGCAGACTTTAAGGAATTCGAAGATGCTGCTAACCACTTCCCGACTCTTGAGTTCTTCGCGACCTTCGACCCTAAGGTAGGGAAGAACTCTCGATCTTTGAACACAAACACTACTTTCTAATGCTTTCGTCCAAAGGAAGACACCGTAAAATAGCCTGACGATACGATAGGGTGTTTGCGCGTGACGACATGGCCGTCATGTTGGTTGGTTGAACCTTGACGTCACGCGCGGGAGCTGTTGCCAGAGTTGACGTTTGAACCACATTGTGATTGCACCATCTTATCAATGTCGCATTTTCCGCTATTCTGAACAGAGTCATGATAATATGTGTACATCATCGTCACGTGGGTACAGACACCCTATTCCGAGTCATGTAACCCGATACTACATTCTTCAGGACGGCTAAAGTCCATATATGGCGGGGCCCTCGCAAGCCATGTCCGCATATGCACTTTCCCACGGCTGCACTGACCATGACTATGCGACTTATTATAACGAAAGCCTTTCTGTGAAAACTACTGTGTAAAGTAGCACGATTTCCGCTTAGACCGTGAAAAATGCAGATTATAGGCTACTATTTCAAACCGCTCCATGGGCAGACCTTCAGCATTCTCCAACCCCTGACGCGACACGAACACTATCTACGTCTCTACATGATGTATTCCAACCTTGCGCCGAGGAATGCCAGGCGCTCCATCATCTAGCCTTGTAAGCGCGGGGCATGGCCGGCGGCAATCAATCCTAGCTGCCGCGCGGGGTTACGCCAGGTCACGGTCTCAAGGAGGCCCCGGGGTGGGGCACCTCGGAGGGAAGGATCTAGGACACTAGTCTGGATGCTAGACTGCTTCCACGACCTACACAGGCCAGCAACTGTACTCCAGGGCCAACATGCCCAAAGGACATCTTACCACAGGCTCCCTGAGTTAGTTGTCTCTCCGAGGGTCTTACTCAGGGGGGCTGAGGTAAAATGTCTTTGGGGGCATGTTGGCCCTGGAGCCGAGGAGCCTGCCTGTGAAGGCCCTGGTATAGAGGCTGTTTAACACGTACGAAGAACAAACAAACAAACAGATGAACTGACTGCGGTTGTTTGGGTTTTCGGAGGTTTTTGGAGCAATGACAACAATCTTCACGTGCATATACACTCTGAAGAAAGACTGGACCAAGAAGCAACTGATGTCTTGTGAACTGAAGATCTGAAATCCATCTATCAGTTAGTATTAACTGGGGGGAATCTTTCGTCAAATATGTGAAGATCATAAATATTGTTACATTTCTCGTATTTCTTGCTCTGTTTTTATACTTGAAAATCGGCATTTTAGTCACAGCTGCAGTGGCAGTACTTGGCGTTCCATGCATGCATATCTATGAATCCAGTGTGACGACATGATGCTAAATCCGCATGCGAGCAATGTTCCTCGCGGCTCGTAACCTGAAGGCACATCAACCCGGGAGTATCATCTTACACATTAGCCCAGGAGGATATCATATTACACGGGGCATTCAGACTAATAATCTTGGACTTTCAATACTGAGCTTAACGCTAAACCCTCATTTGAATGCTTTTGGGAGGCCGGCGGAACTTAACGTTTCGTGAGTCGTAGAGAGAAGTTTCCTCCCCGCGGCGGTATGTACCATCTCCCGCGCGTGGTTCCGCCTCGTTACCCCGGCAGAGTCCGTGCCGGGAAGGCGGCTGTGTTCGTGGTTTTGAATATGCAGTAAAAACGAGAATAGCACGCCTTCTGTTGACCTTGCTCACGGACATGGTATCAACTTGACCGTGAAGCACCTTGCAGGAGGAGGAGGAGGAAGGAGGAGGAGGGGGGAAGAAGTTTAGACACGACTCATGGGTTGGATCTAATCGTTTATCAAGAGTGAGACGAAACATTATTGTAGACATGGATCGATTTCCGGGTATACGGCATTAAACACACATGCAAAATGATACATATTATCTTCAGTGTGGTCCCAGGAATTTGCTTCTACTGGAGAAATATTGATATAGTATAGCTATTTACACTATATGGAAATTGGCGAATTTTACCAGATGTCTGCAGCAACCAGGAAAGCTGACGACTGAAAAGAACAGTTTCACTGCAAAAAGTGATACATTTTTTTTCATAACAGTCGTCGCTACTAGTTTTTTAGTCTATTATTTCTTGTGTACTTCATCAGGATAATATTGCTTTTTTCACAAAATCAAAGCATTCTTACCTGCAAGGCTAAAGGTAGCGGCTTTTCATCTGCTTTCATCGCGGTGCAGGGCAAGATGCTTCTCTGCCGCAAGGCACAACGCTGCCTCCGCTGAATGTAGTTACCCCAAAATGTTTTCTCTCTTCCTCCTCTTTTTTTTTTTTTTTTTTTTTATTTTTTTTATTTTTTTTTTATATTTTTTTTTTTTTTTTTGATATAGTATAGCTATTTACACTATATGGAAATTGGCGAATTTTACCAGATGTCTGCAGCAACCAGGAAAGCTGACGACTGAAAAGAACAGTTTCACTGCAAAAAGTGATACATTTTTTTTTCATAACAGTCGTCGCTACTAGTTTTTTAGTCTATTATTTCTTGTGTACTTCATCAGGATAATATTGCTTTTTTCACAAAATCAAAGCATTCTTACCTGCAAGGCTAAAGGTAGCGGCTTTTCATCTGCTTTCATCGCGGTGCAGGGCAAGATGCTTCTCTGCCGCAAGGCACAACGCTGCCTCCGCTGAATGTAGTTACCCCAAAATGTTTTCTCTCTTCCTCCTCTTAGAAATCACAGAACCCTCAAATGACAGAAAAAGAGAGATTTCTCCTCCTCATCGGCTTTCAAAAAAAGAAGCAAAAAAACTGATTTGTCTAGATAAAGCCAACGCTTGCATTTGAATGGTTCCTTTTGCAACAATGTCATCCACTGTCTTTTTTTCACATGCATGTTTACAATGACCATGTACTTGCAACTAGCCTTCGGGCATGAACTCGCAAGTAAAGTTCCGAGTTATACCATGTTATACTGTCCATGTCAAAATTCCAATGTACTGTCTTTGTCCTTGTCAGCAGGACTAGTCCTTTGTAATAGACACAGGCTAGTTGGGCAGCACTGGCTGTGTGTCCACTTCTGAACAGCCAAACCAATAAATAAATAAATATTGTTTTGGAACTAACGCTTTACCGATTTCCCTCACAGCTCGCCAAGCAGCTGAAGCTGAAGGACCTGAACGACATCCTGATCTACAAGCCCTTCGAGAAGGAGCCGGTAGAGATCGAGGACGATGACCCGCACGGGCTGGAGGAGCACGAGATCGAGGAGTTCATTGAGGACAACATGGAGTACGTTTTTAGTACAATGCTAAACTTTCTTCCAACACATATAGGTATACACGGATCAAATTTTTAACGACCACTGTCGCCATCTTCTGGATCAATACCGTGTATACCTTTGTGTTGGAAGAGAGTTTAGCATTGCACTGTGATTACTACCAGCACAGCATGATGAGCTTCCATGATATTGGCCATGGAGTTCGTGTGTTTGTTTTGTATCGCATGTTAGGTAAACAAACTAGCACATGAGTTCGGCAGTTAAAGTTCGTGCAAGCTGCACAAGGCATTTAGTTTGAGCTTTCACATCACCCCTGAAAATTCACGTCTGTTTGTTTGTTTGCTTGTTTTTTTTTAATAATAATAATAAGTTTATTGCAAGTTCTTGCCCGTAGGCTAATTGCAATGCATGTAACATGAAAGGACAGACAGACAGCACCAGTCATTCCATAATTTGACGGAATTTTGTTCCATACGATGAAAAATTGTTAAGACCATTCCTTCAACCTAAACGGACAAAAATCCCTGAGTAAAGATCTTAAATGTCCAAATTTGAATGAATTAATAGAGGTTTGTACAAGGTGACAGAAAAAAGAAGATTCCTTGTAGGATCTTTCCGTCAATGAGAAATGGGATGATGGTAAAAATTCAAGCTAGCTAGAACCCTTGACTATGGTAAGTAAACTGGCTCACGGCATTGCACACGAGTTCTGTACTCACTCCTGTGTGGGGGTCCTTAAATTTGCGTGACTTTCAAAAGTCAGTATCAGTCAGACAAAGACTAAGTATATTTACGGCAATTTTTGAAATCACACCGAATCACAAGCTTTGGAAGCCAACGCCGCTGTACGAATATAAGAGAGAGAGGAGAAAGACCGTAAACCTAGACATCAGTGACACCATACCATTCGCTTTAAAGTTTGTGCAAGTTGCTTTTTCGTAAATGCATCTGCCACCTAATGCTTCTCCTTACCGAAATGCACGGAGACCATATAATCTACCAGTGCTGCACTATGAAAATCCCCTTTCTAACTCAGTGTCTCTCATTTTACAGGCCAATTATTGAGAAATTCACTCTGGAAGACCTCCATCGCGTCTGGGTAGGTACACTTCCTCGCTTTTAGCGCGTCTGAAAACCCGCTCATTACCTACTATGCAGTCGGGAACCATTCTAATTATGGTCAATCATCGCAATAAGCTAAGCGTTCAGCCGGGCGTGTAAAAGCTTTCACGTTGCTGATTCGTATCTTAGCGCGGGAGACGATCGATATCGGACGTGCCATTAACCCTCTGAGATGAAGTCTGAGACGTTCACGTCGGGTTTTACGGCTCGAACAAGGCCGTGCGGAGGAGGTAAAGCCTGAGGCGGTGTTAAGGCAGGTTGTAGAATGATGTTATCTCAGCTCTTCCATCAATCTTCATCGTACTGTACCTGCACTCTTAGCTCACGCGCTAATAACGTTATAACGTTCAGTAGGAAATAGCGCTTCATGGGGTGAATCGAATATTTCAATTAGAACTGTTCTGTTGCAGGATGAAGACGAGGATGATCACATGATCGTGTTCTTCGCCGAGGAGGATGACAAAGGTGCGCATTCTGTACATCTAGTAGTAATTAACCTGTGCTGTGAATAGAAATAGGCATATATTTTGGCGCTACTGAAGCATTTTATGTTGTATAAATAGTGATCCTACAGCGGAAACCTACATTAGTAATATCTACAATTTCCTATAATGATTGTCGTTATGCCCACCCGAAACGATAACGATAATGATGATCCAACAGTAACCCTCATGTGGCTGTGTAATGACGACGTACACACATAACCATGAACATAGCCTCGAGAAAACTAAAATTGTAATGAAGATGACAGACCGCCCTATAGGTATACCTCGACTTTCTGAGACAATTCAAGATCTGCAACTGGATAAGATTATGAGATTACGTCCGGACGTTTCTAATGATATCCATCACTCGTCTTCAGCGTCACTGAGAATAAACTGTCTGGACAAATCAATACTAGTACATCTAATTGGTTGAACATGTCAAAGTCATGCTGAAGAAGGATGATGGGTGTCACTTGCACTCGAAGCGTCCGGAAGTAATCACCTAATTTCATCCAGTTGTAGAGATTAGATTGCCTTAGAATATTTTGTTTACCTGGCTGTCTAACCTTCCAAAACGAAAACCTCGCCTAGTTCGCATTACAATATGTTCAATAAGCGTTTAACTATGTTGTTGTGTAATATTGAATAGTTTAATATGTATATGATTACGCTTAATCATGGTTGATTATGTTCTTTTCAAATGTGCAGTTCAAAATGTTCAGCTATTTTTAATGATGTACATACGTCCGGGGTGAGAGTTAGAAAAGGCGATACCACTTGTTCTCTCACCCTCTCCACGTGTGTGGAGAATTTTGATAAACAAATTGCACAGTATTGCTCACTAACGGCCACTCGCACGTCCTCCCCCCCACCACAGAGGGTAAGCAGTTCCTGAAGCTGGTCGCGCAGCTCGCCCGTAAGAACGCGGACGCGGACCTGGACTTCATCTGGATCGACCCTGACGAGGTCCCGACGGTGGGTTTGCGTTTTTTGTATGTCTACAATAGTACAATGGTAGCTGTGAGGAATTGATTAATCCCTAATTGTTTGTGCTACTGCAGAGCTTTGAAGTACATTTGTTTTGTCATTGAATGTCTCACATTCAGAGTATATTACTCAGAAAGTTATAAAAGACATAAACACCTCTATTAGACGAAGAAATATATACATATACAACGTGTTGGAGTACGAGCGTACTTGACACAAGGAAACTTTCGTGCCATCTCTATCGTAATTAGCATTATGGCTGCGAGATAACCATTTTACAAGAAAATTGTTCAAAAATTGTTTTGAGTGCAGAGACTGCTGTAGTACTAAAACACACATTCTTTTACAGCTGGAGGACTACTTCGAGGAGGTGTTTGACATCGACCTGGACGAACCTCAGATCGGCGTGGTGGATCTCGATGATGTAAGTTCACACCGGCAGATTCCTGGAACGAATTTCTGGAACGAATTGACTTGACCTGACTAAAATCCCGCAACTGACAAAACAGTAACTTAGTTGCTGACATTTGTAAATACTTCAGTTCAGGAATACATGCCATTCGCAAGTTTCAAGTTCTCTGATTTCGCAGCATAAGCCTCTTTGCTTCATTTGGATGCCGTCCAAAATCGGTGGGGACTAGTGCACGTACACATTCATCTGTATCTGATACCCAGTATAACCGCCCTTCGGAGTAACACACCAGCTTAGCAGGCAGAGGCTGGTTAATATTGTTGCACTGAACGAACTGCCACATCCAACCTTTGCATAACTAACTGGAAACGTTTGCTAAAAATGTCTAATGATCATTAGAACGCCATTTTTGGACTTCCACTGTATGATAGTTCTACTAAAGTCTGGGTTTGCCACATTGGTACTTGCTAAGTTGATTATCATGATTATAACTGCAGAACGACAGCGTGTTCCTGGACCTGCCCGATGACGGGCTGCCAACTCTGGACGAGCTGCAGGCCTGGGTGGACGACATCCTTGACGGCGACATCGACTACGATGACGATGATGACGACGATGATGACGGTAAGCTATGTGTTGTTTTTAAACCCAAATCTAGTTTGGCATTAGGACACCGTGTGTGTGATGCTTTTCGTACGAATGCAAGCGTAACAGAATACGAGAAATGCCCTTGTGATTGTATTTAGATGGTTAATATATGTGTATCGAAATGATATAGCTTACCTGATAAAACCATCGTCAGAAACGCGGTACGTTGCTGAAGGGTACTAGCAAACTCATGAACTGGCCATGACCATCAACATCACAGGACGAACACCATCTGTAATTGAAATGTATAGTGGCGTTAGTTTAAGGAGAAAGAGTTTGACAACGAAACGTGGTCGGACATCAATACTTGCCATCTTGAGATATGCTTAAGTCCATAGAGATTGCGCTTGCTTTATTGCTGTCTGTCAGGCATCTGCTCAACATACCAGCAAGTGTTCGCCTGGGTGCGTTTCCGTCTCTTAAATGGTCGTCGCCATTTCAAACGGTCGTCGCCATATTGCTGACAAATTGTATCTAGAAAAAATAAAGTGCACCAGCACGTGTTCGAACCTGAGTCAAAAAGCCTAGTCTCTAGTGTCAGCTAAGACATGAAACATGCTAAAACGTACTAATGCACGAAAAAAAGCGACGACTGTTTCAAAGGGCAACGACCCTATACGAGATGGAAACAATCTTCGCTTGGCACTAGATTTCATAATTGCTAAGCCATGTTTGCCAGATCAAGTTGATTGCTGCAAATGCTTTAGTGCTTTATTTCGCATACAATTGGGTAGATGATGACGACGATGATGATGACGACGACGATGATGATGACGACGACGATGATGATGACGATGATGATGATGATGATGATGATGACGACGATGCCGATGATGATGATGATGATGACGATGATGATGATGATGACGACGATGGTGGTAGGTGATTGTAGATCAGCAAATGTAGAAGCTTTGCTTGCCTTTTAGCCGCTTCAACAACAACCGTAACCATGTGTGATCCTACAAGATCGTGGTAAGTAAGACGGACATCATCATTAACCAAGTTTTTCCTACATCATCTAAAACCTCTCTTACCCTCCAAATTTGCAGGGGTTTCACC
Source organism: Branchiostoma lanceolatum (assembly GCF_035083965.1). Taxonomy (NCBI): domain Eukaryota; kingdom Metazoa; phylum Chordata; class Leptocardii; order Amphioxiformes; family Branchiostomatidae; genus Branchiostoma; species Branchiostoma lanceolatum. The sequence continues at coordinate 31,915,042 of NC_089725.1, read as the reverse complement.
GGTATAACAACACGCGGAAGCGATCATCCTGTTGTTATTTCTAACTATCATTCCATCACATTTTCTAACATTTCCCCCCTTTTTTTGCACGCCTAAGGGAAACAACTCCAGGCCGGGGTAGGTGGATAATCAGTTTACTTTGATACAAGAACCTACTCTTATATATGTATCTGCCATATCAGCGCATTGATCAATGCCATTGCAGAACCTAGCTAGCCAAGATGATTTCAGATAGTGTGTTCTCAAAATAGGTAAGAAAAGGAGCCCCAAAGCTGTCGAATGTACGCCAGGTTCAATGTATGACCGGAAAAGGAATTTGTCATGCAATTCCCTTCCTTCATTGCTGCACATCAAGTACAATGTCAGTAAAACCTCATTACAAACCTCTCTTCAGAGCTTGAATCTAGAATTCTGTAGCCAACCCAAAAATTGTAAACGATTAGAAGAACAACGGCTTTAGTATTTTTTGTGACACTTATATATGTCAGGAAAATTCTGCATACTAGTGTACAATAGTATCTCTACCCTATAGCCTACGAAAATATATAGGTGTACTGGTGAACCCACAGTTAAAAATCAGGTGCACATCTCCAATATTGGGTGCAAAAAATTGCACATGCCCCCAGCATTTCGAGCCCTGCTGACGTTTGCTTACATGTTCGTTACCCCCGTATAATGCTAGACCCCGATATTATTTTCTCTGAGAACTTGAGTGACGTCGACGTTTGTTTACATGTTTCCCCCGCAGATGACGACGACGATGACGACGACGACGACGATGATGAAGACGAAGACGATGACGACGAGGGTGAGTAGTGAGAACATGGTGACACGATCAAAAGTACGTCCCATTCCAAAAGTTGCGAGATTCCCCCGAGCGCTTTTGCTACAATAAAGGGCCACGCAAGTACCCTCCTCACTCCTACCGCATTAATCTGATCTACTAATCGTATACCTCATACATAACGTGTGTCGCATGGATAGTATTGTGCTGTAACTCCACCTTCGTAAGACTAGAGGCTTGAGACAGTGGATCAACCTAGTGCCGGCACACTTTCCCATCAAAGACCCTTCAGTTCCCTGCCTCTGAGAAATAGCAAATCACGGCCAAAGTTCCAAACGTGCCCTCGTATCAGGTTTCAGATGGTGTCTTCTCTTCTTCCAGGGTCCTGGATAAACGTAGATGAATGGACCAAGAAAATCAAGGATATAGTGACATAAATCCACTGTACTAGACTCTTCTCTGCGATGGGGGAGTAAAGGTATATCTCTAACGCATGCCCATGGCTACAATAAGTGTCGAACTTTCCAGCATCGTGTGCTCTTGACGTTTGTTCTCATGTTCTCTGTGCTCGTTCTTGTCCGCTTCCGCTGTGACTAGAGAGTGAAAATGCCGCTAAAGCGACGACGGAGAAAGGTAGAGGGACAACACTTTGTCGTTCTGGTCAAAGCATGGTAGTCATTGCGTGAGATGCTATCACACAACATGTACCGTAAACGTGTCCTTCATGCATCATCAACATGCTCTAACGCTAGCTGGCCCAACCTTCCGTAGAGCCCAGGCACCAGGATTGACCCATTACATGATTTATGATATCTATATTGATTTAGGTATGATGGTATGATAAGTTATCACATAGCCTTTTTCATCTGTCCTGAGATTTAAATACACTTATCTCTTTTGGTGATGAGTTTAAGATGGCCCGTGATATTCGTGTCCGAATTTGAATTTCATGGACTCTTAATAAGCTCAAGCGTAAGCAGCATCTTTGTATCTTATCATCAAGTGTACTTGTACATGAACGCATCAACTGCGATTATCTGATATGTAAGTAATTTCAAATATGGAACCGAATATGGCGGCGGGCACACAAGTGAGGTCACATGTATACGTATACGCTTTATACGCATATACTTTGCGGTTTAGCCACGCTTCTCCCTAACGTTTCATCTTCCAACCTCTCTCCTGTCCTCTCGCTGTAGCGGCCACTGTCAAGAGACGGAAGCTCCTCGCCGTAGGTTCGTACCCATCCTTCTGACATCTCTTTTTAATCGAACTTTACTTACAAAATCATCAAATACGCGGGTGGCATTGGTCAATGTGCTTTGCTCTCAACCTTTCCCTGCACATTTTATTCCCATGTAACCTAAGATTTGGGCAGCTTGTTCATGACCCTGCCTTCCACACTTTCAAGCATAGATTTATGATTTTTTTCTTCATTGCCATCGTTAAGTTCTGCTTCAAGCTTCTTAGCAGCTTTGTGTATATAACAAATTGCAGATGACGAGGATGATGATGATGATGATGACGACGATGATGATGATGACGACGACGACGATGATGACGATGACGACGACGATGATGATGATGATGATGACGATGGTACTCTACGATAAATTATGCGGCAATTTTCTTTATTATTCATGGGTAATTTAACAATGATACGCTTTGCAATTCTGTGACGCCAGCATAGGTCTTGCTTCTAGCTTCTTAGACGCTTTATGTGCATAACAATTTACAGATGACGACGACGATGATGATGATGATGATGATGATGATGACGATGATGATGATGATGATGATGATGACGACGATGATGACGACGATGATGATGACGACGACGACGATGATGATGATGACGATGATGATGATGATGATGACGATGATGATGATGACGACGACGACGACGACGATGGTACTCGAGATTTGGCGGCAAACGCCCCGTTCCTTCGTGCTTATTTGCACTAACAATATTGTGCTGCACAAGCCAGCTATTGGCTTCTGCTGAGTTCTCCCTAACAGTGCAAGTCACAGGCTGTGTGCTGCTGACACGATGCAACAATTTAGACTCGTTAAGCATCATGTTGTTAGATAGGTACTTTACAGATCTGCACAAATTCTAAAAACTTTTCTGTTTTCTATTTGCAGATGACGACGATGATGATGATGACGACGACGACGATGATGACGACGATGATGATGATGATGACGACGACGATGATGATGACGACGACGATGATGATGACGATGATGATGATGACGACGACGATGATGATGACGACGACGACGACGATGATGATGACGACGATGATGATGATGACGATGATGACGACGATGATGATGATGACGATGATGATGATGATGATGATGACGATGATAGTGATGACGATGATGACGACGATGATGATGATGACGACGATGATGATGATGATGACGATGATGATGATGATGACGATGATGACGACCATGAAGAATTGTAAATTTGTACCAAAAAAAAAGAAACATTTTACCATCACATTTGCTATTATGCATAGACTCTGTACAGGATCCTTTAACTATGCTTGTATATGTTCTCCGATTAGATAGACCTGGATCCGTTGGTAACTTACAAACGTCCCTTGTCATAACAATCTGTCTATGGCTCTCCTCAGCAAAATGTTGTGTATAAAGCGAATAAAGCTGGGGGAGTTGCAATCAATGTAGATTAGGATAGCGTGTCCGTCCCCTTGGTGCAATAGGCTACAACCAGGGGGAACGGTCGTATTTGCTGCTCTGCATACCTCAGAACTATGCACACTTTCGGCTGAAAATGAAACCTAATAGATGATATCATTTTATAGAGATGTCTATTTGAGATTCCAAGGGACCTACAAACTGTTGACCAAGTACCTCAAGCCGGTGTCTGTCGAATTGGAGAGAAACAAGATTTATTTTGGATATTTCAGGAACAGTTCGGGATAATGACTGACAAAATGATATTATTACGAAAAGCAGGCCAAGGCCTGCTGTTCTTTACTCGCAATAAGTCATGTCGCCGAAGGTTTTGTCTGGCGACGCTGGTGTCGCCAGAGTCTCGAACGTTCCGGTCCTCTTCGACACGATGCCGCGAGGAGTAGGTAACGGTCTGACGTCAGCAGCCTCAGCCTGCGGGCCAGTGTGCCGCCAACATGTCAGCAATGCAGCTGTATTTGGCACGGACCTGCTGCGGCTGCCAGTTACAGCCGGGCTAGCGGAATGTTGTCCTCCATTCTGGGCTGTACAAACTGCACCGATCCTATCTTTAAGCATACCTTAAAGCCCGCGTAGTGGTCCTTTTTTTACTCGAGTGAAAAAATAGACCATTTACGCATACTTTAAGGTGTGCTAAAGGATCGGATTCCATGCAGTTTTTGTAGCGGAGGATCTACGATGCGTAGGAGGGTGGAATAAATTCTTTAGATGGCCTTATGGTTCTGACTTTATAGACATTTAGCTACAGAGTTAAAACAACTGTTTAGGCAGGTTAGTAGGCGGTTAGAACGGTGCTGATTTCTTGATTGTGGATAACAGAGAAAGAGTGACTATGTTAATTTTCCGGAAGAATAAAGTATTTCCCAACCAAGAGGCAGTGTCTTTTGTTGATCGCGTCCATCTGCTAGACAAGTATCAAACGACAACGAATTATGAATTATTTATACATTGTCATAGAACTGCCATGTAATGACTAGGAATCATCACCTGAGTACGTTGTACAGTTTGCTGAACGAAAACAAAAGGTGTAAAATAATTGCAGAAGCCATGTAGGATTCGTCACAATGAGCGAAAGATGACATGAGCATGTATTTGGATTTTTTTTATTTTTGGTTACTGAATGAGAGACCCATTGGTCGGAATGACGAAATGACAGCTTGCCCAATATAGCTTCTACGCAGACCATCGATTCTCCTCCTTATATCGGAACAGAACTTCGCTCTCCTCTGAAGAGATGCTGCTCCATTATTTACTGATACAGACTATCGATGAGACTACAGACTCGAGCCACCTCCCAGACAGCGGGGTTCTGCACGTAATTACGTTATTTCATTATTCATGCCCGCTGCGGAGGAAGTCATCAATTCCACACCAATTTGTTTCACAAGAGCCCTACTGAGGCCTCCAACATTGAATTAACCAGTGACCTTCTGCGCCGTAAAACTTTGGAAGGCGACAGCTTCTAACGTTATCTGTCAATTGATAAGAGGCGGGAGTATCACATTACCCCCAGCTTCAACTTCCTAAGGGGTCTGATAAACATACCCCATCCAAAGGCGCCAGGCAGATGGTGAAGGTCAAACAGAAAACTTGTGAAATCTGTCAGTGACTCCTGGGAACATGGCGTTCATAAGCCTGTTCAGAGTTTCCAGTGCTCATGAGCAACGTGATGCATTGTGGTCTAAACTCGAAATCTGTCACTGTCACTCCTGGGAACATGGCGTTCATAAGCCTGTTCAGAGTCCCAAGTGCTCATGCGCAGCGTGATGCATTGTGGTCTAAAGTCGAAATCTGTCAGTCACTCCTGGGAACATGGCGTTCATAAGCCTGTTCAGAGTCCCAAGTGCTCATGAGCAGCGTGATGCATTGTGGTCTAAAGTCGAAATCTGTCAGTCACTACTGGGAACATGGCGTTCATAAGCCTGTTCAGAGTCCCAAGTGCTCATGAGCAACGTGATGCATTGTGGTCTAAACTCGAAATCTGTCACTGTCACTCCTAAGAACATGGCGTTCATAAGCCTGTTCAGAGTCCCAAGTGCTCATGAGCAACGTGATGCATTGTGGTCTAAACTCGAAATCTGTCACTGTCACTCCTGGGAACATGGCGTTCATAAGCCTGTTCAGAGTCCCAAGTGCTCATGAGCAACGTGATGCATTGTGGTCTAAACTCGAAATCTGTCACTGTCACTCCTGGGAACATGGCGTTCATAAGCCTGTTCAGAGTCCCAAGTGCTCATGAGCAACGTGATGCATTGTGGTCTAAACTCGAAATCTGTCACTGTCACTCCTAAGAACATGGCGTTCATAAGCCTGTTCAGAGTCCCAAGTGCTCATGAGCAACGTGATGCATTGTGGTCTAAACTCGAAATCTGTCACTGTCACTCCTGGGAACATGGCGTTCATAAGCCTGTTCAGAGTCCCAAGTGCTCATGCGCAGCGTGATGCATTGTGGTCTAAAGTCGAAATCTGTCAGTCACTCCTGGGAACATGGCGTTCATAAGCCTGTTCAGAGTCCCAAGTGCTCATGAGCAGCGTGATGCATTGTGGTCTAAAGTCGAAATCTGTCAGTCACTACTGGGAACATGGCGTTCATAAGCCTGTTCAGAGTCCCAAGTCCTCATGAGCAACGTGATGCATTGTGGTCTAAAGTCGAAATCTGTCACTGTCACTCCTAAGAACATGGCGTTCATAAGCCTGTTCAGAGTCCCAAGTGCTCATGAGCAACGTGATGCATTGTGGTCTAAACTCGAAATCTGTCACTGTCACTCCTAAGAACATGGCGTTCATAAGCCTGTTCAGAGTCCCAAGTGCTCATGAGCAACGTGATGCATTGTGGTCTAAACTCGAAATCTGTCACTGTCACTCCTGGGAACATGGCGTTCATAAGCCTGTTCAGAGTCCCAAGTGCTCATGTGCAGCGTGATGCATTGTGGTCTAATGTCGAAATCCGTCAGTCACTCCTGGGAACGTGGCGTTCATAAGCCTGTTCAGAGTTTCCAGTGCCCATGTGCAGCGTGATGCATTGTGGTCTAATGTCGAAATCCGTCAGTCACTCCTAGGAACGTGGCGTTCATAAGCCTGTTCAGAGTTTCCAGTGCCCATGTGCAGCGTGATGCATTGTGGTCTAAAGTCGAAATCCGTCAGTCACTCCTGGGAACATGGCGTTCATAAGCCTGTTCAGAGTTTCCAGTGCTCATGTGCATTGTGATGCATTGTGGTCTAATGTCGAGGTATAAGGCCCCTGGGCATTCTATATCAATATTGACAGTAGACGACGATGCATCCCATTGTGTATGGGGGTATCGGAGTAAACATACCTACACATGTTAGATCAGAAAAAAGGAGATGTGTGGGGGGGGTGGTATTGTAATGGTTTACATCCTCTCCGTCAGTCACTGGGGCTTCAAGACCCTCTTGAAATAGAAGAAATTACTTTTTAATTTTTTTTGTACTTTCGTATCGAGCAACCCCCTTATGTTATACAATGTAAAGCTCAGATTTTGCACTTTTAAAAAAGATATCACACATTTGGCCCTGTGTTTTTTTTAAAATGATTATATATGGCAATAATACAATAAAATACACTTTTGTTACAAACTTTTTATTGTGGTACTTGTTAAAAATATGAAGTGCTAAAAGAGATAACTAAAAGTTCCTGTTAAGCCTTTACAACATAAACGTTACATACATAATAAAAGAAAACCCAGTTACTAACATAGCTTATTTTATTAACTAGATATTGTCCTGGGTGCTTATCTGACATATATTTAATATCTTATCTATCTTCTTGCAGGAACGACAGAAAGCGTACAACGCCTTCCTTTAAAAGTGAACCATAACTTCAAAACAAGAGCTATAATGTCATACACGCATAAAAACCAATAAAGCATAAAATTTGCTGAGGCACCAATGAATTATCAGCACCATGGCGATAAAGTGAAAGAGTATTGCATTACAGCTATACCTATGGTAACACTTCATCTAAAAATCACGGCACATGTCCAACACCATGTACCCATCAGATATTATATGACATAATGATGAATTACAGACACGACTACTTAAAGGCACTGTTGCATACGTGGTAAGACACGACCAGATTACACTCAACCACCCGGCAACGCCATCGAGACCTAGCAGGCGGTACTGCAGCTTGTAGCATACAGAGTAAGACATACGAATTGCATCTTTCTAATTGTTACATTTTTTTAAGGTCAAAAGCACTAAATCATCAATCGTGCAATTGTATATGACAGCTGGTACACGCGTGCGTAGATCGGCTACAGGGGATGTTCATCCTTTGTTTGCGAATTTCAAGGTCTTTAATGTCTACAGCGCAGTCTCCATTTCAATGACGTCATGTGGTAGCAGTTGCAGCAGCCTCTTTTCTAACCCATCTGGAGTCGGTCTTGTACCTGGAACGTCGCGCCAACACGACCTCATCAGTCGGTACAGGTCCTCTGGACATCCCGGCGGCCTCTCGAGACGTACTCCTCGCTCCAGAATCCCGACCATCTGGAGAAAGTCCAGCTGAATCCTGCCATCATAGCACGGGTCTTTCCCCAGCGTGGCGATCTCCCACAGCAGCACGCCGAAGGACCAGACGTCACTCTGACAGGTGTACTCACCGGTCTCGATGGACTCCAGCGCCATCCACTTCAGCGGAAGGAGTTCGTCCACGCCTGGACGGTTGCATCGGACATACTGAGTAGTGGCATAGACATCTCTGGCCAGTCCAAAGTCAGCCAACTTGGCCACGTCATCGGCAGTGATCAGAACATTGCGAGCGGCCACGTCACGATGGGCGATTCTCAAGCGTTCCAGTTCTTGAAGAGCTCGTGATATGTGAACTGCGTATCCAAGAAGGTTTCCAAGTAGGTTTTCCTGACGGGCGTTCTTTATCCCCCGTAAGAAACCGAGCAGATCCCCTTTTGGGGCATATTCCAGAAGAATGTACTTCTCTACAGACTTGGTGATGAGCCCCACAAGTCGAACAATGTTGGACTCACGGCGATCGCCACTTTGCTCCTGGTGCACAGTTACCAGAATGGCTGCTTCTCTGTAGAAGTCTCGGTAGGACTGGGAGTCCTCAACGCGAACTGTCTTGGCGGCAACGTCTAGCTCTCCCTGAGGTGTGTGGAGTCGTGCCCTTCTGACGAGCCCAAACATCCCTTCTCCTATCAGGGCACCAGGAGTAAGATGGCTGATCTTTTTCTCCCAAGGTCTGAGCCAGCCCGGCTGTAGGCTCTGAGCTAGGTCGTGCTCCATTTTACTCAGCTCACGCAGAACTTCGGCTTCGTGGTCTTCCCGTTTCAAGGACTGACCTGTCTTATAGAGCACGATTAGAACTACGGTAACAACTAGGATTATGGAGCCCAGGGGAACAAGAATTTCTATCAGCGACGTAGTCTGAATGACTACCGTACGGTAGTGAAGTTTGTCACAGTTCCTCCCTTCCCATGGTGGCACACACGCACAGCTGCCGTCCACGTGGTGACAAGTGGCGTTGTTCTCACAGCTGCAAACCTGCCGGCACCGCCAGCCGTACCTGCTTTTGGGACAGGCTCCGTCACAGTTCCATCCGTACCAGCCGGGCGTGCAGTTACAACTGCCGTCGTCAGGGCTACAGCTCGCCCCATGTTGACAGCCACAGGTCTTTGCACAGCCTTTACCGTACGTGCCCTCCGGACACTGTGTCTGACACCTGGTTCCGGTCCATCCCGGGGGACACGCACAACCAGCCCACCGGTCACAGCTGGCACCATGTAGGCAATCACAAGATTCATCACAGAGTTGACCTTTTCTATTTGGTGGACAGTTGACGTTTAACACTATTGTTGCATTGAAGACTTTTCCATCTTTGTCTCCGGCCTGACACGTATAGCGACCTTCGTCCTGTAACTGTGCATTGATCATAGCCTTTATGTTCAACTGATTTACGCCTTCACTCGTGATCTCGGATGCATTTGGGAACTGCAACGACAGAGTGTCGACATCAATGTGGTACGCACGGCAGTGAATTGTCACGTTGGTGGAAATGTAGATGGCCGCCGGATCGCTAGGTGTCGTTGTTACTGCAATATCAGGCTTAGGAATGTCACAGGCTACACCTTGCCAGCCGTGTTGACATTTACACGCCCCATTAAACCCATGACAGCGGGCGCCGTTCTTACAGATACAGTTTTTGTTGCAGAGTAAGCCGTATTTTCCAACAGGACAGCCTTGCGGATGGACGTCTATGTTTAACGACTGTACGTGTGCAAGTCTAATCGGGGTTGGGTGTGTACTTACTCTAAACGATTTTCCAATAGGCGGAAATTTGCAGACAAAACGTACTGTGCTCTTTGCTTGGAATGTCCAAGTAAACATGTAAATAAATTTGAGATAACCTGAATATCGTTCCCGGACAAAGCTCAGAAGCGATTGACCCATCGATGATGTAGAAAACAGGCTGATAGAAAGTTCTGAATTTCTGACGTCCGCACGACAAGATAAGTTACGGAACTTCCCGTCCCGCAGTTGGTATGCAGCTACTAAATCATTCAGGGAACGGACAATCCACAACTCCTGAACCTGGCAATTACCGTTTTCCTTGTAGGGCAGGAGAGCATCAGACCTTCTGTTCCAATTGTCGAGAGAACTGCCTAACGTATTTCTGAACGCGAACACGTCTCCAGTATCCGTCTCGGCTTCCATGTTTCCGTCAGCTCTGAACAGAAATTCTCCGGTGTCCTTACCGGTGGGGTTGATCGGAGTTTCACACGTCTCGTTATACACGGGAGGGTAGCCCGAGACGTCGGTAACCTGTATAGCCACACTCGTAACTTCTCGGTGGAAACTGACGCGAATCTTGATGGTGTATTCCGACCGTACTGACCAGTCCAGGGGGTTGGCGACCTCAAGGGTGCACTCCTTAGTCAGAAGGAACCTGTCGTACGGATCTCCCTCCGTTTTCACACACAGAAGTTCCGCTTTCTGCATGGCCAGCCAGTGTCGCACACCGACAACCTCTGTCCCGACTTCAGCATTTTCAGGCACGGAAACGTGGAAGCTGCGCCCCTCCGCTAACCTGGCCCGACTAAAGACGACGTAGACACTAATCAGAAATGTAAGTATCAGGTTAACTGCCATGACGCGGCCGTCCTCTCACAGGGAGGTTACAGACAGTGATCACGAGAAACCGCGAACCCAAACAGGGACACTAAAACTGCACCGGCGAGTGACACCTTGCTGTCATTACTGACGTCATCATACCATAATTATTCATTGCCTTAGGGAATCTGTATCTTGTATCTCTACAGAAAGTCAGTATTGTCTGACAGCATTAACCTCGTCAAACCTTACTCATCGCTCGGGGCAGTTCCTTTTTTTCACTGTTCAGTACACACAGTCAGGGCTGCCCAACTAGCCAGTGGCTATTACAAAGGGCTAGCCCTGCTGACAGGGACAAGACAGTACATTGGAATTTTGACATGGGCAGAATAACAAGCTATAACAATATTCTAAGTACGTGTACAAACAAAAACTATTGTACATAAATGTTTCAAAATAATATCAAATTATGTTTTTTACTGTTCTTCTTTATTTGCCACAAGTCAGTATTGTCTATCAGTATTGACCTCTTTTATCCTATAACCATTACATAAAAAAGCTTCCGTTTTTTCTTATCTTGTTCTGTATCTACAACAAGTCAGTCTGTCACTATCATACCCATAACCATCGCCCGAGGCACTTCCGTTTTTTCAAGCTTGTTCTGTATTCACAAGCTATCGCCATCTTGACTCTTACATGATAGTGATGTCCTTGACATAGAGATATCGTAGGAGACAGGGGGCCGCCATCTTGGATTTACCGCTCATGTCACGTGACCACCTACTGGTCCGACAAAATAGTCAGAATCGCATGTATTCCGTGAAACTCGTGTACGTTCCGTAAAATTCGTGTGAATTCCGTAAAATCTGTATGCTTCTTAGTAGTGGATCGTATGGATTCCGTAAAACTCGGATGGATACTTTGACAACCCCTGAAATTCGGGCGTTTATTATGCGGAGGTCGCCACCTGAGTAAACGCATGGCAAGGTGTGGGACAACTACATACACTCGCGTCTCATGTGCAGCCTAGTAGCTGCTCAATTTCCAATAACATGATAGTTTATCAACGACAGTTCAAAGTAATATGTTATTCAATATAAAACGCATTCTAACAGCGCACGGAATAAGGGGGTTTATGTGTGTTTGTGGAGGGTAACCTCGTAGCAACCTGTCCAATGTTAATCCATTGCATTAATTAACCTCCTACCTGTACGGGAGCCATTCTAGCTGTCAAAAAATGGTACATACCTGCGTGCCATGGTGCAGTTTCTAATGAGGGGACACCAAATGAACGTTCAATTGCAACACATAAAAAAATCACTCCAAGATACAAGACTTTATTGGATATCGCAGTGTTGCCACTAAATCAAAAACACTTCAAAACACATTTACCTAAAGTTTAAAGCCTTAACCCTTAACCCCCGCTGCAAAGCTGGATTTGTCAGGTTTCCTTGGTAATAATAGCAGGAGATCATCTCCAACATTCAAAAGTCCATTCGGAAGACTGAAATGACACCCTGCCCCCCCCCCCCCCCCCCCCCCGTTCTAAAGGGTCAGCCCAGCTAAAGAGAAAGCAGGGCCATCTCATTTAGGGGTCAATTTCTGGCCAACACAAGGCAAAGGTCAGAAAGTTATTTGGCCATGATTCTAGAAAAACACATTCCTCTGTCCTCCTTAGCAGAAACCTGGACCTTTCGGAGCAAAGTTTGCTTTAGGCCACAGCAAGTGAATTTTATGGATGACATCCTCGCAGACTCCAAAATTAATGAGATAGGGCGAAAAAAAAACAAGGCGGGCCAAAAAAAACAAGATTCCAATATTTTCAAATTTTGAGATCATAAGTCTTGTTAAACAAGAATTGAGGCGAGGAAATATGATATCATGACCAACAAGTCTTTTATTCCCGTATTCAACCAATGAGGTTTCATATATAATATAAAACCTCCTTGATTTAATGTAAACATGTCATTGTAGATGTGTAAACATCTCAATAGACTAACTACAACAAATGCAGAAAAGAGCTTGTTGTACCATCATCTAAAGCAACTACAATGGGAATTCACATGCGATGAAACACCTTGTGTATACAGCTCAATTAACTAGGTCCTTGCTAGAACAAATGCAGAAAACAGCTTGTTATTATACCATCATGGGCAGGAACTACACTGGGTATTCATATGCAATGAAACACCTTAGACTGTCAACATTAAACTGTTCTTGAAGATGTGCATACAGCTCAGTTAACTAGAACAAACGCAGAAAACAGCTTGTCATACCATCATGGGCAGGAACTACACTGGGTATTCATATGCAATGAAATACCTTAGACTGTCAACGTCTACGACATATTTGCCAATTTTTGGCATGTTGACCACCGTCGGAGGGCAATGAAATTTCTTGTTTTTTATTTCGAAATCAGGCGAAAATTAATGAGCGCGCTGATGTCATCCATAAAAATTACTTGCTGTGGCCTTAGAAAAATATTCTTTAAAAAATTTATGTAATTCGATGCGCACGGTGCACTCTACTGCGCAACTCAAAGTACTCAACATCAAGGCTAAATACATTTATGCCTTGCAAAAACTGGTAAGAAATTATACTGGTACAGGGAAGTGGACGCTATACTAGTAGGCATCTAGGGGATGGTAGCATCGCTCTTTTCACGGTAGTGGACAGTGTATGTGATATACTAGAGCAGGTAAAACATCATATTGCTACAATTGTATCATGTCGCCACACATATACATGGATCAAACATCTCAGGCCTCAGCTAAAACAACTGCCTTGCCCTCGCTGGGTTGAGTCTGTTTTAAGGGACCAGGTTCCTGCATTGCTCCACTAGGCAAGTCCTGTACTGCTCCCTGTTCCCAGCGCAGCTAACTGCAGAGATAGTGAGAATTCTGTAAGTCTACATCCGTGAATGATTTCATCAAGTGAGTGAACGAATGGATAGCAAAGCTCTTTATTCACAACCCCAAATTCTGACAAGAGGCGACGTTTCGATGACTGTTTGCCATCTTCATCAGGGTGATTCTGACTGGTTCGCTGTGCACTGAAGCTGGGTGTTACACGCTGTTACTGGTTCGCCGTGCATTGCTGCAAGGCGTTACTGGTTCACAGTGCACTGAAGCATTCTTAGCAGTAACACCTAGCTTTAGTTCACTGTGAACCAGTAACACATAACTTCAGTGCGCTGTGAACCAGTCAGAATTGCCCTGATGAAAAGGACAGACAGTCATCGAAACATCGGCTCTTGTTAAGATACGTAGTTGTGAACACATAACTTTGCCATAGTACTGTAGGTCTAAACCTCAACGAGAAGTAACCCGACCAGTTAGGCGTCTCCAAGTAAGAATTAGTGAATCTGGTCGGCTCGATTGAGTGAGTGAGTGAGTGAGTGAGTGAGTGAGTGAGTGAGTGGGTGAGTGAGTGAGTGAGTGAGTGAGTGAGTGAGTGAGTGAGTGAGTGAGTGAGTGAGTGAGTGAGTGGGTGAGTGAGTGAGTGAGTGAGTGAGCAAATGAGCCGGAGAGAGTGAATGAATGAGTGAGTGAATGAATGAGTGAGTGAGTGAGTGAGTGAGTAGGTGGGTGAGTGAGTGAGTGAGTGAGTGAGTGAGCAAATGAACCGGAGAGAGAGAGAGAGAGAGTGTGAGTGAGTGAGTGAGTGAGTGAGTGAGTGAGTGAGTGAGTGAGTGAGTGAGCAAATGAGCCGGAGAGAGTGAGTGAATGAGTGAGTGAATGAATGAGTGAGTGAGTGAGTGAGTGAGTGTACAAATGAGCCGGGGAGAGTAAGTGAATGAGTGAGTGAGTGAGTGAAAGAGCTAGTGTAAGTAAATGAGTGCGAGTGAGTGAGTGAGTGAGTGAGTGAGTGAGTGAGTGAGTGAGTGAGTTATCGAGCGAATGAGAAAGAATAAGGAGCCACTCACTAGTAGCCAAGTCTTCGTCGATCAGCCCGTCTCCGTCCTCGTCCATGCCGTTCAGCAGCTCCTCGTCCACGCGCCCGTCACAGTCGTTGTCCACGCGGTCGGCGGGGACGGGGGCGGTGGTGCTGCACGGGGCGGCGATCCGGGCCAGCCGCTGCCCGCCGGGGCAGCCGTACGAGTCCCGTGGTGCAAAGCCGTAACTGGGAATGGAGAGGGCGGATGGAAGAGACGAAATGATGTTTGGTTTTAAATTATTGAAAATATAAATCACTCACAGCCTATTGGCTGAATTGTACCCTGGGACTAGCGGAGCTTGGGTTTACAGCGGAGATTGGGGCGGGGTCTGTCTTTGGGGGCAGCGGGAGGGTGGGCCGGGAAAGCTTTAGCGCGCGTGCGGTGCTCGGTGGCGAGCCGATATACGGTGTCTGGTCTCCCAGGGTAGCTGAATTGCTGATTCATTACAATTCTCAAATGTCGTTCTAAAATAAAACATAACATTGTTACTATCATAACATACTGTGATAAACACTTGGACGTTTGACTATACATAAGTCATAAACTCATTGTCTCTCGAGATGACATCGCTGATGTCCTCGTTCAAGGTTCAAGGATACATACTATTAGGTAAAGTCTAAAATATATATTACCATAACACGAACATATACTTTAAACGCCTGGTAGTACAATGTATATAACAATCAGAAATCATCATGAGCATCATCAAGGCTGAAAGGCGGAAGACAATTTGGTCGAACATTTAAATAACTCACACCTTAGTCAATGTCCAATGATGATGGCATATCATCACTTTCTTGTTAATAACTTTAAATATTTTGATGTTGATTGGTGGCTAATGACGGTTGATATTATTTCTGTATGTGTGTCTGCATACTACACATGCAAAACTTGTCTTGGTTTTTACTGGTAATGCAGATGAACTTTATTTGCTCTCTGCCAGAAATTGGCTATAGTAATGTAAAATGTACAACATACAATGAAATAAATAATCACAACTGATAAACGAACATAATTAAACAGGTTTTGCTGTATCCTCGTTTCATTTCCTTCTTATTCTGTATACTCATATGCTTTTGTAATTCCATTATGAGTAAACCAATAAAGAACTAAAAAACTTATACGTTGATGAAAGTTAGACATCCAGGTAGTAAGATACGCCAAAAATAAAAACCTCAAGCAACTGGATAGAATTTTGAAACAGTCAGACGTTTCAGACAGCATCCACTGTCTTTCGTCTGACTGTTTCAAATTAAATTTCATCCAGTTGCTTAACGCTTCAGTAATTATTTTTGGCGTAAAAAACTTATAATAGAAAATAAAGTGACTTTGTCTTTTTTTTTATCTGTAACTAAATAGAAAAAAGAGGGCATTTATTTCATTTGGGTGTATTTCTTACCTGACCAGCCCGACGGTCACTATTGGAGAGATGTGTCTAACCGTGTGCATGCCGGCCGAAATATTCAGTTGTGCGGCGGCGTAGTCGGTCCCAGTTACGTCATGCCAGACGGTGTCGCTAGGCAACGGTTGTCCATCCAATCGGAGACCAGCTTTGCCAGCCGACCTGTACCAGTTGCAGAATTCAACATGATCAAAGCATGCTGTTCACAATAGTTTCCTGTCTCCCGGAGAGATAGGTTGTTATGCGAAATGAAATGAAATGCAATCAAAGAGTACTAGTATAACGAATCACAATAACCGCCAGCCCTGAAGACACAAATTTGTCCCGGTGGATTTCCGGACACCGGACGGGTACCTCTCGATGTTCTTACGATTAGCTTACGGCACCTATTTGTTACCGGGCCCCGCGTTGATTTTGACTCCGTGTTAAAAATGTCCACGGCCCCGATTGTGCCCCAAAATAGCCCGGTAGCCCAACGGGACAACATAGGTCAACTGCCTTTTTCTGGTATAGCACAGCAAGGAGGTTATACCTCCTTGGGCACAGTAAATGAAGACAAAATCAAATGTGTTTTATAAGAATACTCTTTGGCAGGCGACATGCTACAGCCACAATTGGGAAAAGGGGCACCGCCGGGTAATTTACGGGCTATTATTAATTTTAAGTTATTATTAATTATTTTGTGCTTTTGGGCGTGACCCCTACGTTGCTCCTAGGGATACCCTGCGGCTACCGGGCTATTTCTGGGCACGGCCGGGCCTGGGGATGATTTTAACTCGGAGTTAAGATAACCCGGACTTAAAATCAACCCGGGGCCTGTGTGGCGTCACGATTTGTGCCGAAATATTCAGTTGTGCGGCGGCGTACTCGGTCCCAGTTACGTCATGCCAGACGGTGTCGCTAGGCAACGGTTATCCATCCAATCGGAGACCAGCTTTACCAGCCGACTTGTACCAGTTGTAGAGTCACAAACCGTGCCTGGGCTCAGTTTGTGACAAAGCACAGAACGTGACGCAACAGCCTGGTAACAAATAAACGCCGCACGCCAATCATGAGAACATCTAGGGGTACACACCTCCCCCGGTGTCCGCCAGTCCACCGGAACAAATTCGTGGCTTCATGGCCCGCCCGGGGCTACACATCTTACGGACACCGACGCACTTGTGACCGTAGCGTAAGCTGGCTAGCGTGCGCTATCCACACACACAGAGCGGTCGGAGGTACCTGGTGACCAGGTTGATGTGATGAGTGGGTTCGGACTGGTCACTCATCAGGTCGACAGTGGAGAAGGTGTACTCTGCCTCGAACTGGGCAACAGGCGGGATGGCCGTCATGAAGGGGTCAGCGAGCGCGTTGTCAGCATCAGAACTCTTGCTGTTCATGAAGAAAAGTTACATTTTTCAGCTTTGGAACTTTTACAATGTTGCAGAATGCATGTCGCATATGTCGCATAGTCTTCACCAAATAGTGAAAATGACAAATTTTGTTAATGTCTTTGGTGAGACTAAGTATTTAGTGGCCTCTTTCATAAACTTGTCCTATCCTTCTCTTCTCTTCTGAAAACAAGGCCCTTTATTCACAACCACATACTTAGGTGTCGCTGCTGCAGCGTTCCCATTAGTTTCGTCTCTTCATTTGTTGCTGATATCGATGCAAATATGAACATACTTTACTTTAGGCCTAGGGACGCATTGTAACGCTACAGCAGCGACACCTACTGTTGCAGTGAGAAGTACAACCAGCCATTACTTCCCTGAGCAACAGACGGGAGGCGTCGGCTATGGTAAATACTTTTTTTTTTTAAATTCAGATTTACCACATTTGTGGAAGGATTGACATAACAGGTAAACTATCACCTTTTCAAGATGTCAACCCGGACCAGACTGTAAGGTTTGGACAATCACACACCGGGGCATGCCCCTACTCTTTTTCGAAAGGTGTGGTGGTGGGTTCTTTTACGTGCTCGAAGTGTGGCTCTCCCCAAACACGGGACCTCCATTTAACGTCCTATCCGAGGGACGTCCCTAACCCTAGATGAGCTAGGTAATCATTTACACGCGAGTATACACATGTATGTTGTTGTAAATTAAGAAACTTGTTATCCAGCGATTTCCCAACCTGATGACATTATTCAGGCATGTCCTTCCCCTTTCTTTTAAAAGGTGAAGCGACCTCTGACGTCGGTCCCTTCTGCAGGTTTGCTCTTACCTGTACTGCACCAGCAAGACAGGCTCACTGGTGGTCACGTGTCTGTAGTCATCCGATGGGACATCGATCTCCCAGAATTCCCCAGCGTTCAAGGTCATCGTGTTCTCTTTAGTAACTACGACCTTGGAAGGGACATTATCAAATAGACATGGTTAAAAGCGTTCACAAGACCAGAGGAGAGTGTTCTGGTTCGGGTAATAATATTTTGCTGAATCCAAGAACGTAATTGCATTGGCGACTTGACCCTGAACCAGGATTACGCAGCATCAATATTCTGATGACCCCTCGAGTACCCTTCAAATCAATTACAGCCATGTGTAACATGTGATATGGCGAACAACCATTGGACAAACTTAAACTTGGCGGCTCTTACGAAACCTTGGGTTGAGCTTAAAAATTGCATTTACAATGTGTTTCTGGATACTTGCTTGTCAACTTATACCCTTCGCAACTGTATTTTCCACTTGCTTTCAAAAATGGACTTTGATCTTTGTCAATCATCCCACTGAAACCCATTCTTAAGGCTTTAAAAAAAGGCCCTCACAAGAAGTGGCAGGCGTTTGTCAAGACAATGAAATTCGGCGTCTAGGACACATACCGTCTAGTTTTTCGTAAGGCCCTATCACATTTGTGCGTATATACAAGTCCGCATGAGCATGCGCATTAACATGTTTTTGGTTTAAGTAGAGTTTGCGGAGAAGAAGCTGTTTTCTACTTTGACTCACCACTGTGCAGCCTTCAGTCATCGAACAAAAGAAATTACTTCTTCGGTTGCAAACTTTACCTAAACCCAAAACATGTTGATACGCAGCTCATGCGGACTTGTCTATACGCACAAGTGCGAAGGGCTTGTCCGTACCTGTGTATTGTTTCGGGCGGCCACAATGCGGAAGAGGTCGCCACAGGTACGCTTGGTCAGCGGCACGGTGACGAACTCCTTCCCCCAGGTGTCCACGGGCGGGATCATCTCCACCACGTGGTCTGAACTGCCTATCTGCGGTACCCCAGCGGGCAGGCAGGGGGCGCGCATGTTTCCGCTCAGCACGGCTACTGGGTGGTTGGATGTGATCTTCGAGCCCGTCAGATCTTCAGTCGTCTGTACCTGTAGGTATGGCAGTTTTTTTTGTTGTTTTTTTCATTAATTTGTTTGTATTGCATACCCGGCAAACCGCCTCATTACGCCAGGTGTGTACTGAACAGTACAAGCTGCCTATCCAGAAAGATTAATTTGATCCACTCACACCGAGATACTTGTATCGATAAGTATAGTATGCTATTTAACGTGCTCCATGTATGGCTCTCCTCAAACAAGGGGCCTTAACGTCATATCCGATGGACGTCCCTAGCCTAAGCTGGGCACTCATTTTTACCCGAGTTGAATGAGGAATTTCATGTTAAGTGCCTTTCCCAACGGCACAACATCGGAACCTGTCAGGGATTGAAATTGAACTAAGTACCTCCAGGTTCTGAGTCAACAACCATGATCGTCGCGATATAATTCTGTTAGCGACTTCAGGATTGAGGTCAATTCATTGTCGATGATTCATGACATCATGACAGAGACTAAACAATGCCTACTGAAAACACGCAGCACCCTTGAAAATTTCCGGTTCGGACAGAATAGCAATTATTGCTCAGTCTCAACCACACTAACTACGACGGCTATAGGGAGAATATTTGTCGGTGAAGTTTGACCATCATAGGGTTTCATTTTTGAAGGGAAATTGTTAACCTAACTGTATGTGGACTGACTCTACTGACCAATTATTACTTTTTTTTTGCCGAACTCTACGATCCGTACACCCGTAGGGAGGCCTGTTGGAGGCTAATAATTAATCACGATGAAGACCATGGTAACGAAACGACTATCGTTACATCACTGCTCTATCCAAACATTTTGAAGGTTCCGACCTGAAGTGTTTCAAACCGGTCCAGTCCCACAGAGAACGCCTGTCCTGCGGCGTAGTTTTGCCCGTCGAACGTCACGGCTTGGCTGGGGACGATAGTGACGGTCGTCCCGCCATGGACACCGACCACTCCGATCTCTGCGAAAATATAGATCGCGCCGACATAATTGAAATACGAAACACATCATGCCATAAAGACCGCCGAATGGGCACGAAAAAGTCTTAATGACAGAAACATCATATCATATTAATAGAAACAATCTATTCTTTCAAACGAGTTCCATAACAGTCAACAGTTATGGAACTCGTTGTCATGAAATACTGTAGGAACATGGGAACATCCTAAGGAACGGTTGCAGTCTAGGTGTGACTGCAGTCTAGGTGTGACAGGCCGTTCGGTGTAATATAACCAGCTGCTACCGCGTTGTGTGCCTGGAAGATGGTTATACCGGCTATATAGACACAGATATGGAATTCTTTCCCAGGTTTAAGTATTCTTTTCTGTATCTTTAGTCAGAGGACACCGCCGCCATGGCAATAGTGTGTGTTTTTTTGTCAGCCTTGAGTATGTACGTATGTTCCTCAAAGCAACCCTGAAATAAAAGATCTTACCAGCAGGCTTTCTGGGGCCTTGCTCGTTGATGCTTGCACAGGGTACGAAGTACTCGGTCCCCAGCACGTCGGTGGGGAGGGCCAGGTACGCGTCAGAACTGTCCCTATCGGCGAACACTCCGTACACCACGATCTCCACATCGGACAGGATGTGAATCGCCTGGTTACCCTTCTGGCTTCCGACGAGCTCCACGGCTGCACGGTCAACTTCCAGCTGCTCCACCTGTCAATACAGTCAATACAATACTTACAATCACAGTCAATGAATAACGAATACAACACAGTGTATTCCGGATCACCCTCAGTCCCGGCCCTCCCAAGGGTCGGATCGAACTATCCGACCCGCGCGAGGACCGGGACCGACAAGGGTGATGCGGAATACACCGTTTTGTATTTCATTTATGTCATACCCAATGAATAGAATATCATGCTTCATTAAAACATTGAAGTTGAAATGCTGTAGCATTTCGGTTTTTATGATGGAATGTATGTTGACAAGTTGAATATGATGATGTCTAGCCACATTAAAGTCCTTCCCCCACGACTGAACGGGGGTAACATGTTTCATAGATACATGAGACATTGACGAGTCATTTCCGTTGTTTTCAGTTGACCTCTGACCTCTCCCGCTAACATTTAAGTTCATTACATTTGATATAGTCTAATTCACTGCTTAACAGTTGTATTAAGTTTTGTTCTTGTATTCGATTGAATTGTATTTTATATACGTGGACTCCAGAAGGAATAGTGTACAATTTGTGAAAACTGAAGGTTAATGAGGATCTGAATGAAACAAACAAACAAACAAACTGACTACTCACCTGCCCATACGCCACCCGCACCCTTTCGTTACGGCCGGTTGAAAGAAGAGTGACCCTGACATCAGCCCCGCCGTGGTGCGGACAGGCGAAGAAAAGTTTCGGGTCGAGGTTGTCTCTGTTAAGGTTCTCCGGAAATGTCAGGATGAACTCAGTACCCTTGTTGTCGCGAACAGCTGAAAACAGAAAGACACCTTTAGTTAGTAATTTTCACTTCTTCTTTTTTTCCTTCTCTGGTCACCACTTCAGTCTGCTACACTCTCCCCCTACAGTACTCCGCGCACACCCTTCCTCTGGGGGTCAGAGCTTCCAGATCTTGGTGCAGCGAAGCGCTGGGAGTGTTTTTTTTTGTTCCGCGTCTATTGGGAGCGTTGTTGCTTTCCGTTAAGAGAATGTCTGTAGTTATTTTGGCTGCATGGTGCAATGTTGTTGATTTAGGCCTTTTCTTGCGGTATTGCAGTAATATGTTCTCGGCGTTACTTTCATGAAGAATAAGAACGTTAGAAGAACTTAATCGCACGACAATTGTACGCGACACAAAGTATGGCAAGAATTCTTAAACATAGTACAAAATAGAAGTATAGAATAAAACCTAACATCCTAATTGCTGATACAATACAATACGGGATAGCATTACTTTCATGTACCCTTAGGAAAGTAGTAACACCAGCATTTACGTTTGTATCTACGTAGATCTGCAGTTTTTCACAATGTTTATAGATACAATGCTTATAGCATTTTAGACCTTACCTGGACTGCAGGTAAACAAGGCGATCAGAGCCAGAACAGACACGGCCAAACGCGCACACGCCATCTTAGTCTGTATTAGGGGTCAAGGGCACGTTCACACTTGTGCTTACATTCGAATCCGCATGAGTTACGTATTAACATTACCTGCCTGAGGTTAAGTTAACGGCCGAAAAAAATCGTGTTTTTTTCGGTTCGATAACCAGGCTACATAACGGTGGGTAAAAGTTAAAAACAACTTATTCCGGCAAGCTTTACCCAAAGCAAAACATGTCAGTACGCAACTCATGCGGACTTCAATATACGCACAAGTGTGAACGGACCCTTACTTAACATATTTGTGGACCTCCCCACCAGCCTCACTCAAAGGTCCATGACATTCCAGAGATGCCAAGAATCGAAGGAGCGCCATGCGCAGAACTGTCTAGCTTAGCAGGTTCACATGTTTTAGTCTAATGAATTTCAATTAATCACAACTTGCTGTGGGGCTGGATGGGGTAGTTTGTATTGCATTCCCGTTAAGCCGCTAATCTCTAAGCATATCTATCGGTGGCAAGTATGGCCTTGCCCTTTAAGATTAGAAAACCACCTCGTGGCTTAACACAACAGTTTTGTACTGAAGCTGCGTATCCGGACAGATTTATTTGATCCACTCACACCGGGAAGGACCCCTACTATTTTCGATAAGTGCGGTGGGATGGTTTATTTTACGTGCTCTCCTCAAACAAGGGACCTCCATCAAACGTCCTATTAGAACTAGGAACGTCCCTAACCGAAGCTAGGTACTCATTTTCACCTGAGTGAAGTGAGTAAATTGGCGTTTAAGTGCCTTTCCGATTTCTCAAGGGAGCTCTCTACCATGGCATACGTATTGATGCAACGAACTTGAGTCCGTGCCAAAAATAGAGAGCTGACTGAAGTTTAAGATCGTCTACAGGGAGACTCATGGACAACCCACCATACATGTATAAACTCTGACCTTTGTGGCCGGCGGAACATCAGCAGGTATCCAACATGCAAATAAGGACTTAATATGCATAATCGATGCACAAATGCCACAATTCCTTTGTGGTAAATAATGGGAGCGACAAAACGCAGGCTTTCCACACAGCGGTTACAGGATCACAGCGGTTACAGGATCCCAAGCAGATACGGACCCCAGCCAAACAAACTGGACCCAAAATCGCTAGTGGGAAAGCCTGCAACGGAGGCTATACATCATCGTGCATAAGTTATGTAAATACATAAGTCAGTTGCATAACGTTTACTGCTGTGTTCTTTTCAGTTCGATTTCTACAGATGTACCCGGTACGGTAGCCTCAACAGCAGGGTCTGGGGCATATTTTGAAACCTATGATGGAAAACTGTAATTCAACACAGGAATTGGAACCTCTATATATCTATATCTATATATATATCTATATCTATCTATGTATATATCTATATCTATCTATATATCTCTATCTATCTCTATCGATCTATCTATCTATCTATCTATCTATCTCTCTCTATATATACAGATATATCTATCTATATATTAATATATATATATATATATATATATATATATAGAGAGAGAGAGAGAGAGAGAGAGATCAAAGTCTATTGCACAACAACTGTAACGGGTACAATGTATGGCAAGTTCGTAGGTAGTACAAAATATCAAGACATATAAGTCTTTGCTTATTAACAATGCTAATGAATTCTACAAAAGTTATATATATATATATATATATATATATATATATATATATATATATATACATATACACTCAGCACAAAAGTTTGGAAACTTAACTTTTGTCGATCGTATCTTTATCAATTTCAATGCTTTATATATTGATCTATTTCTATGCATTATATCTTGATCAATCTCCAGATATATATATATTAAAATCCAAGTTTCTGTCCTCTTTCAGGTAATTCAGTGATCACGTGGGAACGAGGTAGTCTGTCTGAAACGACAGTGGTGGCTTAACAGACCTTCCCCGAATATTATCAGCATCAGCTGTTGTTCATAAAATTATCAGCATCAGCTGTTGTTCACCTCGTCTTTTATTTCTCACATAGCACTAGTTTACTACACTTCAGATGTACAGTAGATGGTTCGAAATAACACTTAAGATATAATGATGATGATGATGATTGAAGACCTTTATTGTATGTTCGTGCCCCGAGGGGCTAGATACAGGTCGTTTAACACAAACCTAACTAACATCTAAGTGACATATACAGTGAAATATGTACAGTACATTGTGTAAACATACATGGTAGAAGAAAAGGATAAGCTAAGCTAATCTAGTAAAGTCAACTTCTTCTCGCTTCTTTGTACATGTGTAGATGTATGAACAGATCATGTTTCTTATACAAGGGTTATCTAGACGCAACAAAAATATGAATTTATCCGTTGCGTTTAAATATTCAAAGTATGGGAATTTCTCATTAATACATTTGAAAAGAACATTTCTTTCTATATCGTAAAGTTTACAATCTAAAATGAAGTGCCGCTCATCTTCTATTTGATTTAACTCACAAAATTGGCAAATTCTATGTTCTAGAAGCGTGCGGTTGTGCCTTCCTGTTTCAATATGTAATTTGTGACAACTAATCCTGAATTTAGTGACAGCTACTCTATGCTGTATGTTACTTATAGATAAATACTCTTCTTCCTTATACAGGGACTTAAACAGTCGGTACGTTCGTAATTTGTTGCTATAAGATTTCTCTCTATCATCATTGTGAATTTCGGATGAGAATGTTTGGGTGTAAATATCTTTCAAACGCTGGCTAATGGAATTGATGATAGGAGTCATGTTTGTTCCCAGGGATACCTGGGGGCTCCAAACGAAGGCAAAACCACACCCTTCTAGTATAATGACAAATTGTCAACAAAATCAAGGTGGGATATTTGGGCACAGCTGAGGAGCCACCATGCGGATGACATGGTCTCTGCATGTGGTTTGGCGCCAGTGACCCACTGCAGCGAATGTCAGGTAAGAGGAGGAGAGGCAAACGGAGACAGGGAATCTGCAAATTCCCGCGGCCTGCACATCAGACAGGCAGATTCCGATAGCAGCAGAGATGAGGTCACAGACTCCTTTCGGGAGAATTTAGAAGATCAAGAACCTGTTAACCGGCGCGTTAGGCTTAGAACCCCCTATTAAAGTGAGGATTGATACATAAAAACATGAAAGTTTCCAATGACTACATTTTACTTCAAATAAGCAAATTTGCCCCCAGGCACACGATGATATAGGAACGAGTGGGTGAACCCTCGTCTTAGTCATGTCTGCAACATATACTTCATTTCTTTTATACATTTCCAGATCTAAAATGTCTACAGTTTACGCGACAGTCTCCATTTCAATGACGTAATGTGGAAGCAGTTGTAGCAGCCTCTCTTATCGGTACCCTCATCAGGAAATAATCAACTTTGGCTAGAATTTTATATAAGGTAATACAACTGAATCATAGTTTTCGTTGTTCTCATGACGTATCACTTTGCCCTTGGTTCTGGAGATTGTAAGGTCATCTACATTATCACCCAACAGCTATGGATACACAGTTTGTACTGTTTACAAAATATATGATATTCTATTCAATTAAGTGAAAAGTTCTCCTTACAATGATCGATTTTCATTGCATCTCATCAAGTCAACCAAGTATTGTCAAACAGCCAACTTTTACAAAATTGTTCGCTTTGAACCCGTCGAACATTAACATAAGCAATTGCTGTTACCCACGTAATGAAGAGCAAACTCATTTATGGAAAAAATTAAAAGGCCGGAATGAAAAAAAGATATCTGCTGCACTGTCTATTGTCGGTTTGTAACGGTGGGTATCTTAGATACAGACTTATTCTGGGCTTCACCCTGACTACACAACGTTCAACTTTTGTGTCAAGTTTGAAGTCTGGAATGTCTACAGCGCAGTCTCCATTTCAATGACGTCATGTGGAAGCAGTCGTAGTAGCCTCTTTTCTATTCCACCTGGAGTCGGTCTTGTAGCGGGGACGTCGCGCCAACACGACCTCATCAGTCGGTACAGGTCCACTGGACATCCCGGCGGCCTCTTCATCCGTATTCCTTGCCTCAGAATTCCGACCATCTGAAGAAAGTCCAGCTGAATCCTGCCATCATAGCACGGATCTTTCCCCATCGTGGCGATCTCCCACAGCAGCACGCCGAAGGACCAGACGTCACTCTGACAGGTGTACTCGCCGGTCTCGATGGACTCCAGCGCCATCCACTTCAGCGGGAGGAGTTTGTGACACCCGTCATGACTCGTGGAGACGTAATCAGCGGCGGTGTAAACGTCTCGCGCCAGCCCGAAGTCGGCCAACTTGGCCACGTCGTCCACCGAGATCAGGACGTTCCGAGCGGCCACGTCACGATGAACTATACGCAGACGTTTTAGTTCTCCTAGTGCTCGTGCCACGTGTACTGCGTATCGCAAGAAACGATCATCCAGGACAGCCTGGCCGTCCCCATCGTCCACTCTGAACTGCCGAAGGACCCACAAGAGGTCTCCTATCGGTGAATACTCGAGAAGAATATACTTTTGTTTAGATGTGGTGATCATTCCTAAGAATTGGACAATATTTGATGTGCGAGTGTCGTGGTCTTTCTCTTCATGTACGACAACTAGTATGGCGGCTTCTCGGTAAAAGTCTCGGTAAGACTGCGCGTCCTCTACACGGACTGTCTTGGCGGCCACGGTGATATCCCCTTTCGGTGTGCGAAGCTGCGCTTGTATCACCCGCCCGAACATTCCCTGCCCTATCAAGTCACCAGGAGTAAGATGGTGGATCTTCTTTTCCCAACGTCTGAGCCAGCCCGGCTGTAGGTTCTGTGCTAGGTCCTCCTCCACATGCGTCAGCTCACGGAGAACTTCGGCTTCGTGGTCGTCGTTTTTCAAGAAGCATCTCGTCTTGTAGAGCACGATTAGTACTACGGTAACAACTAGGAGTATGGAGCCCAGGGGAACAAGGATTTCGATCAGCGATGTGGCCTGGGTGACGGCAAATTTGTCACAGTTCCTCCCTCCCCACGGTGGCACACACGCACAGCTGCCGTCCACGTGGTGACAGGTGGCGTTGTTCTTACAGCTGCAAACCTGCCGGCACCGCCAACCGTACCTGCTTTTGGGACAGGCTCCGTCACAGTTCGATCCGTACCAGCCGGCCGTGCAGTTACACCTGCCGTCGTCAGGGCTACAGCTCGCCCCATGTTGGCAGCCACAGGTCTTTGCACAGTCTTTACCGTACGTGCCCTCCGGACATTGTGTCTGACACCTGGTTCCCGTCCATCCCGGTGGACACACACAACCAGCTACAGCCCACCGGTCACAGCTGGCACCCAATAGGCAATCACACACTTCATCACAGAGTTCGCCTTTTATGTTTGGTGGACAGTTGACGTTTAACACAATTGTTGCATTGAAGACCTTTCCGTCTTTGTCTCTGACCTGACACGTATAGCGACCTTCGTCGTGTAACTGTACGCTGAAAAGCTTTACATCTAATTGATTTACACCTTCACTCGTGATCTCAGATGCATTTGAAAACCGCAACGACAAAGTGTCGACATCAATGTGGTACGCACGGCAGTGAATTGTCACGTTGGTGGAAATGTAGATGGCCCTTGAATCGCTAGGTGTCGTTGTTGCGGCGATGTCAGGTTTCGGAATGTCACAGGCTACACCTTGCCAGCCGTGTTGACATTTACACGCCCCATTAAACCCATGACAGCGGGCGCCGTTCTTACAGATACAGTTTTTGTTGCAGAGTAAGCCGTATTTTCCAACAGGACAGCCTTGCGGATGGACGTCTATGTTTAACGACTGTACGTGTGCAAGTCTAATCGGGGTTGGGTGTGTACTTACTCTAAACGATTTTCCAATAGGCGGAAATTTGCAGACAAAACGTACTGTGCTCTTTGCTTGGAATGTCCAAGTAAACATGTAAATAAATTTGAAATCACCTGAATATCGTTCCCGATATCGACCCATCAATGATTTAGAAAACAGGTTGATAGAAAGTTCTGAATTTCTGACGTCCGCACGACAAGATAAGTTACGGAACTTCCCGTTCCGCAGTTGGTCTGCAGCTACTAAATCATTCAGGGTACGGACAATCCACAACTCCTGAACCTGGCAATTACCGTTTTCCTTGTAGGGCAGGAGAGCATCAGACCTTCTGTTCCAATTGTCGAGAGGACTGCCTAACGTATTTCTAACCACAAACACGTCTCCAGTATCTGTCTCGGCTTCTGCGTTCAAGTCAAATCGGAACAGAAGTTCTCCGGCGTCCTTACCGGTGGGGTTGATTGGAGTTTCACACGTCTCGTTATACACGGGAGGATAGCCCGAGACGTCGGTAACCTGTATCGCCACACTCGTAACTTCTAGTCGACCCCCGACGCGAATCTTGATGGTGTATTCCGACTGTACTGACCAGTCCAGGGGGTTGGCGACCTTAAGGGTGCACTCGTTAGTCAGAAGGAACCTGCCGTACGGATCTCCCTCCGTTTTCACACACGGAAGTTCCGCTTTCTGCATGGCCAGCCAGTGTCGCACATCGACAACCTCTGTCCCGATTTCAGCATTTTCAGGCACGGAAACGTTGAAGCTGCGCCCCTCCGCTAACCTGGTCCGACTAAAGACGGCGTAGACACTAATCAGAAGTGTTAGTATCAGGTTAACTGCCATGACGCGGTCGTACACTCAGAGAGGTTACCGACAGTGAGAAACCGCACCGGCGAGTGACACTCTATTGACAGTGTTGTCAGTATTGACATGATACATTATGCATTGAATGAGGAAGTTCCGTTTTTTAGGCCTGACTTGGTGAGTTTGAACTGGCCATGCCAACGAAACAAACTTGAACACGACGGGGGGATTCTCCTGGTATTTTGACCTCTACAAACTGTACATTGTTTGGTAACATGCCACGTTCGCACACTTAATTCTATTGATTAACTTATACACCCTGAGGGTATGTCAACTTCCTCACAAAAGATCTTGCACCTTCGTCGGTTTCAGATTCGTGTTTACTTTGTTTATAGATGTATCACATTACGTTTCACATGTATCACATGGCCTTTCACATGTATTTTCAAAGTTCATTAATTGGCCAGCTTTCGAGCTAATGTATAGGCGTGACTCGGTGAGCAGTGGATCATAAGTTGCAGAAAGTCTGTGGCGCCCCCCGTCTCTGTTGAGGTATTGTTGTAAGGCCCTGATGTAAATGGCTTCTTTGATCCCTCTTGCAAAGTCCCAGCGTCCTCAATTTTGGACACTGAGCCGGACTTATTACGTACATAAATGTACAATAAAAGTCTTTTTCACACAGTGTTATTAATATATTATCATTTCTTTTGCAGCCCTCATCGAAAAGAGCAGCACCTGTGTCTCTCAGTTGTCACAGAAACACGAGACAGGCATTATACAAAAACAAGGGAACAAAAGCTTTCCAAGTTAACCACTTCTCTATAATAAAAAAGGACAATTACAGTAGGCCCTCGAAACGTAATGATCCGAATCACATTGAGCCCCGTCGGCACTCAAACTCTATTAACTTTCTACAGTCTAACGTAAAAGCTTTCTCCAATGGGTAGTATAAACACAGCAACAGAGACTAGCGTTAGTATGCACACACTCGTGTATTACGTCCTTTGCTCATGATTTAGATAGTCTGTATATATTTGAACACTCATTCTCATAAGTCTTAAATCTTACTGTTGCGAGGTTGATCAGAATCAGGCTTTCTAAACAGACCGTGACAGTGTGACAATTAAGAACAGTGCTCGACTGTGGCTTTTATCAAAGTCAACACGTGTTTCCCACTGTAATCACTCAGAGTCCTGCGATCTTTTAGTCAAAAGCTACACCAAAGTATATCGTTCCAAATCCCGTCACACAATTGCGGCAGCTCACGTCGGTATTGGGTATCACAGTGCTGGGACATCGAATCCTAAAAACTGGTATCTGAAACCCCCAAGCTGGACTTTTAAGCGAGGCACTTAAACATCAACTTGCGCCAAGCTCACAAAGGACTTGCCCACTTATGTAAATAATCTTTATTCACAAGTTGTGGTCTAATGCCTTTAGGCTTTGAAAAAGAAACACCGACGCTTTCAGGTTTCCGTGCGTACCTGGACGGCTGACTGCCGCCACACAAAACGGGCTACTACCCCGTCTGTGTGGACCTGTCAGCCCTTGCTTTACTTAAGGCGAGATTACATTTTTGTCTATGGTAGGGGTTTCAGTGAGGCTATGACAGAACTTTTTTCCCGTCTCTGAATCTGTCGTGCGATATAGCCACGACTAGCCCACGAATGTCATCCATTTACTGTCGTAGTCCTGTCGCATGACCAGCGACTTAAGCCCGCTCGTCACGCGGATATGTATCATTACAGGTACCGTGCTGGGCGACGCGACTATTTTTGGCCACGTGCCTCGGTCAAGGCAGGTGACAACAAAGCAGGTGTTTCAGTCTCATTTGAGGTGCGGACATGACGCTATGCGGCCTCCGCATTCCAAGACGTTTATTCTTCAATTTTTTAATGTCGCTTCGTACCTAAAAAAAAGCGTTTCGAGTCCTTATAGAAATCCGACCTTGACTTTGCAACATTGTTTTAAGACGTCGCCGATGGGAACACAGTCTGCCATTCTACTTTCACTTCTCAAGTGTCCTTCCTCTAACAATGGATTCCGCGGCGTTACATACACAACGTCACGGTGGCTTCCACTGAAATTCAGCTGCCAGTTTGTCGCATGTTGTACGGGACCCCGCCGCCGCGCTGGCAACCGACAAGGAAAAGACGTCATCCGATTCAAAACATTCACACCGCGCAGAATAACCTCCCACAACGACGCCCGGTTTTGAATAGCCGGAGGGGTAATGGAATAGCCATTTCTCTTCAAGACATGTCGGTCTGTTTAAGACAACGCCTTTGTTGAACTCTCCCCCTCCTTAACTACGAGATAAGACGGAGTTATTTCTACCCGATTCGCAGGCTGGTGGCAAGACGGACTGTACTTTTCTTGCACGCTGCTGTCAAATCTTAATTCCTTGCGGATTTTCTTGGAACACGGGGGGTTCTCGAATCCCAACGTTATCATTATTGAGTTCAACAACGTTAATAAGATGGCGTGGACATGTAACGTTCTTCTGGACCTAACGTAAGGTAAGGTTTGTTTGCCAGTCTTATGGTTTTGTCACATTCTACTTGTCTTGTAACATGAGTTTATTCATCGCCCTACCGTGGACGTCCAAGATTCTGTGATTCCTTGGCCCATATATCTAAATTCGGTCCTTTGTAAAACCATATCAACATAAATGCAGGGTTTTAGCAATCCATATCGCTGGCTCAGACTCTGTTGTACATTCCCTTCTACGATATCTCTTATCTTTGTTGTTGGGCCAAAGTATCATGTTGTCACGACCGCTAATACCTCCTTCCGCTGAGGAGGCTACCGTTCAAGCGAGCTGAATTTTCTTCAGTAAGTCAAACGAATTTCTTTGAAAAAGAAGTGACTATTTTGTAAGTTTTGTTTTGTTGTCTTTCAAACCATATTTTTACATCGGAGATCATGTTCCAATCATAAGGTCACAGGTCATACAAATCCAATTTTGGTCGGCCTAAGGTCCTATGTCCAGAGGGAAGGGGGTCTTAGTGTTTCTTTTGTACGATCAAAGCTACAAATACGATTTAATTATACAAAAGGTAGTGTTTTCAATTAAGCTAAGGGTGGTTGACTGCCACACAGCCTCGCCAAACAACTTAGACTTACCAAGGAGGTTCACGATCAAGGCTCTAACCTCTTGGACTTACTGGTCGTGCAGGTAACTTGTGTGGGGCCGACGGACAAGTGTCAGGAGGGCAACCTGTTTCAGATTATTAAACGGACAACTTAAACGTTGCCTGTGGTAACGGTGAACCGTGTAGATATAATCTACTTGATTCAGATGTTGTTGAAGATAATGTTTGATTAGAAGTCATTAGTCATCGATCTGCCATTCCGAACTTGGCAGCAAGATAGCTGAGCGTTTTCCTTCTCTTTTTCCATCATTCCTCTCCTTACAACTTGTGTTGCTCCGAGTTAAATGTGCGTTTGATTTGTTTCCCTTTCCCCTTTCTTCCGTTTATTCATTCTGCGTAGTTTCTTCATCTCCGAGCAGATGTAAGGATCTGGCTGACTCTATATGTTTTATGCATGCTTTGGGGGGGAAGGGAATACGTCCTTTAGTTTGTCAGCAAATAAAACAAAGGAAAATACCTAGATACGAAACTATTTACAGTCGAGTTACAATGTGAAATATTTACTGCGTTGTCCCCCATATAGTAGAAAAAGTTTACTTTATACATATGAAACGGGTATCGTTAAAGAGCGTTCCATCAAACGTACATAATTGTTTTTAAACAGCGTTCCATCACACCTGCATGTACAATTATTCTACCTCGCGCTGTTAGTGGGGTATTGAGGTACCAAACAATTAAGGCGGAGTACCTGGATACGGAAGTATTTAAGACCGCCTAATCTTGTTAAGTGTTTGCCCTATCTCCAAGCAGAAGTGTGGATCCGGGTTGTTTTGCAATAACCGCCTTAATTGTGGGGCTAGCATGCTAATCGTCCCACCGTGAGTTTACCGAGATCTCCTCGTACTGGAAGTATATCACGCCCGCCCAGGTCAATGAGCGCACACCGGGGAATTTTTACAGGCCTGGATTCAATTTCCTAGCTCATGGGCATGGCTAAAATTGGAAAGATCGGCTGCCTGTGAAAATTTCCAGTGATATCCGCTTTTTCGCTTTTTAGCAAACCAGGGCTGTGACTAAAACGCTAATCACCGATGAACAAAAATGAAAGAATCTGCTACTGTTGGTTATAGCATGTCGAGCAAATGCTTACATTGTGCTATTACAATGTTCTCTTACACGTCGTCTGTAAGGCGTAGACATTTTGTGTTGTACTAGTACTGCTTTGCACTCTGTAGCCCGTCATGGATGGAAACTACGCATTATAATGATGTGATCCTTGAATTCCCTTCTCTATAGCTATATTAGCTGCATGTAGAGAATTCCTCTGGAACTTATGTATTGTAGATTCGAATAGTAATAGTAGTGGTAATTGCATCCGTTCAATTCCTTTTTTTTCTATCTTTTTTACTTGTCCACCGTAAATTAAGTATGAGCAAATTGATTGATTGATTGATTGATTGATTGATTGGTTGATGTATCATGCCATGTATGTGAGTACTGCCTCTTTATTGAAACTCGATTGCGCCACATCCACATGTATATGAGGACTACCTCTTTTTTTAAACTCGATTGCGCCACATGTATGTGAGGACTACCTCTTTATTGAAACTCTATTGCGCCACATGTATGTAGTGGTGTGGATCTAAACCCGAGTTTAGGTTTAGGTTCGGACTCGAGTCCAGAGGTTTAGGTTCAGGTCCGGACTTGAAAGTCCGGACCTGAACAATAATTTTGAAATATTTTTTCGTGTTACATGTCAAATTGCATATTGGCAGATATTTTACACGTAATTTGAAAACTATATATACGGAATTATATACAGTCAGTAATTAACACAAAAGTTCAGTTATAAACACAAAAACAGCAATGTTTTAATATTTTTCTAGTGCAAATTTCACGATTTAAGGAAGGTTTAAGATGGTTTAAAACAAAAAGGAGTGTATGAGTGACATAATTTTTTTTCAAGTCCGGACTTGTTTCCAGACGTTTAGGTTTTTTTGGACTTGAACCTAAACGTTTTACAAGTCCGGAACCGGTCCGGCCGGACCGATCCGCACCACTACATGTATGTGAGGACTACCTCTTTATTGTAACTCGATTTCACCACATGTATGTGAGGATGCCTCTTTATTGAAACTCTTTTACTCTACATGTATGTGAGGATGCCTCTTATTTGAAACTCGATTGCGCCACATTTATGTGATGACTACCTCTTTATTATAACTTGATTGCGCCACATGTATGTGATGACTACCTCTTTATTGAAACTCTATTGCGCCACATGTATGTGGGGACTGCCTTTTTATTGAAGCTCTATTGCGCCACATGTATGTGAGGACTGCCTTTTTATTGAAACTCTATTGCGCCACATGTATGTGGGGACTGCCTTTTTATTGAAACTCTATTGCGCCACATGTATGTGAGGACTGCCTTTTTATTGAAACTCTATTGCGCCACATGTATGTGGGGACTGCCTTTTTATTGAAACTCTATTGCGCCACATGTATGTGGGGACTGCCTTTTTATTGAAACTCTATTGCGCCACATATATGTGAGGACTACCTCTTTATTGAAACTCTATTGTGCCACATGTATGTGATTATGAGGACTGCCTCTTTATTGTAACTCTTACTCTACATGTATGTGAGGACTGCCTCTTTATTGGAACTCCATTTCACCACATGTATGTGAGGATAACTCTTTATTGAAACTTTTACTATACATGTATGTGGGGACTGCCTCTTTCTTGAAACTCGATGCGCCTCATGTGAGGACTGCCTCTTTATTGGAACTCTTTCACTCTACATATATGTGATGACTACCTCTTTATTATAACTCGATTGGGCCACATGTATCTGTGGACTGCCTATTTCTTGAAATTCGATTGCGCCACAATTTTTGAGGACTGCCTCTTGATGGAAACTCTTTCACTCATATATATGTGAGGACTGCCTCTTTATTGAAACTCGATTGCTCCACATGAATATGAGGATGCCTCTTTATTGGAACAACTTGTTGTTATCCATTGTGTCTAGGGTACGGTTTTGGCAGGCAGAGCCCAACCCTCTCCTTCCAGCGACTTTTACCTCCCCAGTCGAAATCAGATATATCCATTTTTACACCTGGGTGGAGTGAGTAAAGTTGTGTTAAGTGCATTTCCCAAGGACACAACATCAGTGGCATGTTAGGGGATTCGAACTCTAGGTTCTGGGCCAAATACCCTAACGGTTATGCCAAGACGACACTAGTGATCAAAGTATCGTCCTACTAGTCCAAATCTATTTCTACCTAAGCTATTTGAACGATTTATCCTCTTTTCTGTCGTCCCCTTGCAGCCCTCCCATGCCTGGGTTGCCGGACCGCCGCCATGGCGCTGAACGAGGGCCGCTTCCTGGTGATCCAGCGCGCTGAGAAGCGGAACCGCATGGAGGCGTCCGTGTACAACAAGATGGAGAAGGTCCGCTACAGTCATGCGCAGAAGCAGCTGGACGAGGCCAGGGTGAGTTAATAAAATTCTTTGTTAAGCCCCTGTCACATGTAGCCGCCCATGGCGTCCCGACCTGCTCCAGACCATGGTTGGGAGTAAGTCGCCAGCAAGGTCATCTGTGGTTGGGAGTTGATCGGCGAGGTTAAATACTAGTCTTTGATAGAAATCGTCCGCGCCAGTTGACTATAGATTTTGAAAAATAAAAGTCGGGAAAGTCATTTATTTCCTTGGATCAGAGGAGCAAACTGGGGCTAGAATAGGATGTATTCCAGGATACCCCCAATCCAATGCCGACCTTTATTGGGAAGTGGTCGGGAGCAAAGTCGTGGGAAGGTCCTGAATGTCTTGCAGGAGGCTTTATGTCGTGGTCACATTCGTCGCAGGTTTGGCTTTATTTCGCCATCAGCAAGGCTATTATTAAAACGGCCATCGGCAAGATAGAATCTACGACAAGTTCGGTTCTGGGATCTAAATCGACCCTTGTACACTTGCAATACTTCTGGCGAATACTGGCCTGTGCTCTTGCCACGCGGCCTTGCGGAATATACATGAAGTGCATCCTCACATTCACCAACATATCATTAGCGAAATACTCTCTCTAGTACTATAGTGTCAACCTTCCTTAAAGACCAGCCTTCCTCATTCTTCATCACACTCTTTTACTCCATTCGAATGTATTTTTTACTTAACACATGTTTTTACGTCGTGTTTTGAGTTAAAAGCTCGCCTAGTTCCTCTCAGCGGCCGTAACAAAGTCACGTCTCTATTTTGGTCACAAACGCAGCTCACTTTGTGTAACAAAATCCGCCAATCTGCGGTCTGAGTGGGAAGTTGAATAGGCTGTTACTGTTGGCGCTACACTAAGTGAGCCGTTTGCTCTCCGTGTGGCGCGTTGTTTGTGGTCTCTGCATTACCGACAAGACGGCAGAAGTGGCACTTTCACCTGTATATCCGGTCGCAAGTTGGGACTTTCACTTGTACTTCCTTCCCAGCCTCCTGTCTTCCCGATCGTCTCAGAACCAACAGGTGTATGTCTATCTACAGGCCTTGTGCTATCTACAGGTCAGGTGTATTTAAAGATCACGTTTAGCTCAGTAGTAGATTAGTCTAGTTTATTTATTTCACTGGGTGCCCTTGGCCAAGACCAAATTCATGCATTCCAGCCCCGTTAGCCATATCCTCTCCCGACGTCCACTCCCGACCAATGCACCATTGGTCTCGGATGCAGGCATTTAAGGAGACGTCAAGCGTTTGACCAGAACAACACCTCGAGCATGTTAAATCACTTACCAGAGTAGGCCTGGGGTGCGCGATCCGGTGTGATTCAATCAAAACTATCCGTCCAATTGAAACTTGTACTTATGTACAACTCATCGACGTGGTAGGTATACAGGTTATGTGATCTATAGCTAGTTCCAGGCCTTGTCTGTAACTCGTGCTTTGTGTTAGCAACAAAAAAGTTGTGCTAAAACACCGCTGTACTTTCCTTACAGGGTCTTCAGGAGTTGCGTATCCAGCGCCAGTTCCAGCGCGTGCGCAGGACGGTGGTGGAGAACAACCTGCGGCAGGCCATGCTGAGAAGGCTGGAGCGGCAGGCGTCCGACAGGGCGCTAGGAGGGAACGTCAACGACAACCTCGGGAAGTCAGTCGGATTCCTTCATTCATTTATCTATTTTTATTTAATAAGTTTTCAGACAGCTGGGAAACCCATTCAATTTTGACAAATTGATTTTCAATGGGGCCCAGACTAACAGCAATTATAAAATCATCAGTATAACGAAGATATTACAAACTAATGACAAACTTGTAACAGAAGAAAGAGAAGATTGTTAAGACATAAGTAACACAACTACTTTCTTCCTAAATTATTTGCTTATTTCGTCGAAGAAGGTAAGACATCCAGGTATTAAGATGCAGGTGACAGATACTCAAGCAACAGTTACTAAACCTGCTAAACCCAGATAATCGTTTAGTCACTAACGAAAGACAGCGGACGCTGTCTGAAACGTTTGACCGTTTCCAAATTGTATCCAGTTGCTTGGGTAGCTGTTGCCTACTCATTTGCTTTTTTACATACTCCTTTGTTAGCTTCTTTTCTGCTTAATCAATTTTGATATCAGAGATACTGAGTTACAGATTTTTCTGTCATGACATTACTTCTATATGCCTGCTGTTTAGTTAAGTTTAGAGGCCTTTTTTTATACCAGATGCCAGTAAGGCAAATGCGTCTACAGTATGGAAACGCTTTCGAGTTTCAGAGAGTTGTGGCATGTACTATAGCGGGATGGTTAAGGAAGTGCTTTCAAACATGGCCGACACCCAACTTGTATGGAACCAAAGATAGCTCAAACACAGCTTTCCAAAGAAAGTTTTTATTGCCTATTGTTTATTCCCACTCACTCATTTTTACCGCTTTCAGTCCTTTCACTGAGGCCAATGTTTTCCACGATATGTACAGATATTTAAAAACAATATGAAATACAATACAAAGACGTGCAGGGGGCAGAACCCTATGACTATGTAGCTTTTCGTGGGCTTCTCCCCGAAACTTGATAATATGAATGATTTGAATTGTATAAAATCAAAATTTTAAAAAAATAAGTTGAGATTATACCATAAATCACCTATATGAATCAGGAGTTAGTCATCTTTACAAATAGTCACATTGAAGCAAGGCGTACTGTAAGAAACATTTCTCTGTCGGTTCTTCCTCAGGTACGGCGGGTTAAAGATGGACTCCCTGAAGCACGAGGTGGACCAGATGCTGAGGGACATGGACCCGGGCGTGCGGCGGGCCAAGCGCGCCCGCAAGCTGCTGGAGAAGGGGCGGCGGGACGGGCGCATCCGCCCGTACGACATGCACTCCGTCTGCCTGCCGCCCCTCGTCGCCGACGCCCACGACGAGATAGACATCGTCACGGCCGCGCAGGACGGCGGCCCGGGGGAGAAGGGACCGACCGCCGAGCCCAACCGGACCAAGCTCCCGCCCTTACGCACCCTCAAGGCGAGCGTCGGGATCGACGACAGCGACGACGATTTGTGATGAGATGCGTTTCCATGGAAACCGATATAAAACTGTCTTTGTATGACTTTTAGATCACGAAAAGTGAGTAAAAAGGAACCGACCGCCGAGCCCAACCGGACCAAATTGCCGCCCTTACGCACCCTCAAGGCGAGCGTCGGGATTGACGACCGCGTCGACGATTTGTGATGAGTTACGTTTCCATGGAAACTTATATAAAACAGTCTTTGTATGGCTTTTGGATCACAAAAAAAGTGAGTAAAAGGGACCGACCACCGAGTCCAACCGGATTCAAGCCGCCGTTACGCACACTGGAGGCGTGCGTAGAGATGGACGACAGTGGCGACGATTTGTGATGAGTTGCATTTCCTTAGAAGCTGGTGTGGAACTATCATGACAAAATTTCAATTTTTTATGCAACGCAAAGACTGTACCTCGCCGCATACACTCTTTTACCGTCTCTTCCGCCTTCTACAAATGTGCTGATCCTCTCACGTCTCACACGTGACGTCGGGAGTGGGTTCAAGTCAGCTGGAAGTTGGTAT
The DNA here is from genome assembly GCF_035083965.1 of Branchiostoma lanceolatum. Classification (NCBI taxonomy): domain Eukaryota; kingdom Metazoa; phylum Chordata; class Leptocardii; order Amphioxiformes; family Branchiostomatidae; genus Branchiostoma; species Branchiostoma lanceolatum. Next base: position 31,875,990 of record NC_089725.1, on the reverse strand, counting down.
CGCCCGTCGTCCCGGCTACACGAAGGTTGTGATGTATAACCGGTCCGAATCAGTCGGAAGAAGGGGACAACGATTGCAACTCAACTGGATCAAAAAGCACAGAAGACAGCGCTGACTCCTTGATCGAGTTACGATTGCTAGGAAACGGGTTTGATACTGTGTTTATATTCACCTTGTACAAAGACACATTTTAACGGTTTAATACTGTGCGTACCGTATGTGCGCTTTGGAGCCAATTGGACCTAACCTAGATAGTCGACAGTGTGAGAGTTGTCCTAATCCGAAACGTTAACTGTGGTACCCCCTGACAAGAGCAGACGTAGAGCCCGTCAGGATTGCCCTGAGAAAGGACAGGCCACCGAAACGTCGGCAGGAAAAAAAGTGGTTGTATGCAAAGAACTTGGTTAACCAGTGAAATGTATCAACCTGATGGACGAGAAAAGACTCAGTTACACTTAAAAAGTACAGGAAATCTCACACGTCCTTCAGAACTATAAGCATTTATCAGGATATTTGTATACATGTATATATGTTCTGTACAGTGCAAGAAGTGGTAGAGGGAGAACTTTTGATTTGTTCGACATGCTGCTGAAAAAGATATTGATAACCTGTAAGGTCGTTTCCGAAATTTCTTCTGACATTCTAAGTCTTACGAATTCGAACCTGTAATATCACATAGACCAACCTTTTTCTTAAAATACGGAACGTTTTTATCATATTTGGACTCGGTAGCAGCAGACTTAACATTTTCAGAAAAGTCGCTGACGTTCACTACACTCTATTTTCTTGCTATATGTTCATACACGGCATGTTAACCTTTTTTGCTTGTTTTGTTGTTATTTTCTATTTTATGGGCATGGATGTACAATAAAGATTGAATTGATTCTTTAATCAATGCCATGGATAGAGACTGATCCATGAAGGGCGGATGTGTTCAGTAGTGACGCCCACTGGAAAGCATGGCGGCAAGGTAATGGACACAGCAGAAGCGCCGCCTTGCAAATTTTACTGGGATTGCAGATGGAATGCCTGCCAATGTGTGTAGGTAATAGAAACGTGTCATATTTTCCGTTTTTTTCGTCCAATTTTTAGCGAAGCCTGAGGGGCAAGCTTAATAGTATATTTTAGGCCCGATTTGCAAGAATTCCCAGAATTCCACAGGAATTTCAGGAATCCGTCCGGCCAACTCTGTGGATGCCCTCCTGTCACTTTTTCAAACTTGATACCTCATTGGCACGTCTGGCATCCAGGCACTCAGCTGTCGATGACAGATGACCTACTTTTACGTGGTGTCCGATTTCGTACTGTCCAGGAGTGTGTCAGGGAGTTCACCGAATCTAGTATTCTAGCTTTGAAAAGGGTTTGCGCATCCCAGTTGATCTATTATCACAAGAACGTGCTGAACATCATGCCTCCCACCAAAAAACCTCTGTGAAAACCAAAACTTGAGGAGATCCAAGCATATAAAGAAAGGCAAAGTTTTAAACGGAACGATAAATAACTTGGGATACCGCTTGGGCAGTCTACACTGAACGCCTTACGGGGAGGCGTGCGGTGTCGGAAAAACAACAGTAGCTCCTCGAAAACACATCCTACAGAGCTAGAATAACAACCAAAACGATCATAGGAGCCCCAGCATACCGATTTTCTAAACTTCCGGCGTAGTTTCTCACCCTACCTATCCAACACTGCCAGAGAAAAAAGACATTACAACGGGAGTGTACTCCGGCCTTTCCATATATGCTAGGAACTCCTCGAGTTACATGGTGCCTTTCTATATCTGCTTGGCAGATGCCTCTCTGATTTCTAAGTGCGTTTTGCACAATATTATGGCAGAACTAAGATCTAGAGTGCTACGTTGGTACTTTCCTTACAGTGAAGTAAGATCAATCCAGACACCTTCGCTATGGCAATAATTTTTAATTGCCACACTTATTCTTGTTAATGTGTGTTTGTCCCAGCCAAAACTCCGATTTGGCAACATTCCCCAATACGCTAACATTAAGACGAAAGGAATCTTGAAGGTTACACGGTGTGTAAACAATTCTTATCTTCTGATCCTCCCCTTTGCTGGCTTCAACATAGCCTCTAAAGCAGTCTCATCGGCATTGTTTTGTCATTTCGTTTTGTCCTGCTGAATTTGTGCTGTCACCGACAGCTACCGACCGCCCAATGTTGCTGAAATCGAGGGTCATAAAAAACACGGTAGCAATGGTATGTTACTGGCAATAACGGCCAAAAAAGGTCATCTCATAACGCCCGCCACGAAGCCTGCCGCTGAGGCTAACCGGACCCACCAAACGTAATTACCGTTAATGGACAGCGGTAAGCCTGCGTGCCCGGTCCGCCGCGCTCCTAATGGGACCACCGGAACCGCTCCCGTTCCCAGGGGATCACCGGAACCGCTCCCGTTCCCAGGGGACCGCCATCTTACCGGTGTGACCTTGAACTGTCAGCCAGTAGGTCAGCACTTGGTGACCTTCCTGTACAACTGTACTTTTATCACAGCTATAACGTTATTTATCCTGATTTTGACACGTTTATACAGATTCCTGAGGATTTGGTCCCTAATTCCGTAATTGGTGGCAGGGATAATCGATCGTAAAAACGCGCCTTGTTTGTGTTTGTGTTCTGAAGTTGCCATGGCGACATCGTGGTTCACTCGACACCAAGATCAATCCTAATATAATACCGTTATTTATCTAAAAAAAAAAAGACGCAGATACGATTGATGACGTAAAAAACCAGACGAACAATCCATTGTAAGTCAGAATGCCTCGCCTTTCCTCTCGTTCGTACTAAATCGTCTTAAAATTTGCCTGATTGCTGACATCGCCAGTTGAACTTGTCATTGTCATGACGTTGATGGAAGCTCATTACTTGATCGATTTAGCACTTATATTATCCGTTGATATTCTTTATTTCTTTTGAAAATGTCAAGAAACTAGTAAATATTATATTGCCGACTCTCTCTATAATATATGTGTTTGCCTGACGCACGGGCCCTAAAACAGACCACTTCCCTATTCCTGATGTAATTGTCAGATAGCAGGGCGTGCCCCCCTCCCCCATCACCACACGTCACGCCTCCAGGAGACACCATAACAAACATGACGGGCCGGGGTCTACCTGAGGTCACCCCTGGCACGCAACCACCCCATTCCGCGCACTCACTCATAAACGGGCGCCTCTTTAGTACCTGACACGTCCACGGTTAGACCTCTCCCTCCGCACAAGGTGTGTGCGCTGTTTCTTTAAGACGTTTTCCAGTTTACAAGGAGCGCCTTCTGTCCGTAATCCAGGTGAGAGTGTGTGCGGATTACCTGGGTTGGTGCCTTAATGGCGTTAATTGGTCCTGGTTGGTTTACGGGGTGTTGCGTTACACCGCCGTCCTTTCACGTCGTCAGGTGTTTTCAATTCTCCGCGCGGAACAACAAAGTGGCGACGTTTCCGCGAGCTCTCCGTTAGACGCAGATCTACAGTCACAGAGCCCCCACTGTTCGCAGCTAGCACCCACCACAGCTGCACTGCCGGGCCGCCGTCTTTCCGTCCGAGATCAAGTAAGATCTTCTTGTTTCCTTCTTAACTACGGTTCGCTTTCCTTGACCCTCAACCTGTAGAAACCAGACGCTTTCTTCAAGACTCAAGTTAAAACCGTTAAATCGTGTCAGCGAGCAAAAGTCGAAAGGGTCAGAGGGCTAAGGTAACCTGTCCAGAGAGGTCCGAATGTCAACGTTCTAGATTTAAAACTCCCTTCTTTAAGACCAACATGGCGGCACTTTTAACGCATGCCAGGTTTGCAAACTTACAGAACGGAAACTACACGACAAACAACAACCTATCTTGCTTTGAAATGGATGGTTTGGCGTCTTGTTGGCTTCAAAACTGAAAATCATTCGTCTTAATCCCAAGTTGTTGTTTTCACGATGCCGTGAGGAGCCTGTTGATGTAAGTGATCATTTTAATTGTGTGAAACATTCTTTCGTTAAGTCCCCCCCCCCCCCAATGTCCATGCCTCCGTTATTGTTATGGCTGGTGGATGCACGGAATGGTCACTATACAACCTGTAACATAAGTTGCTCGGCAAACCAAGGTCTTTCCAGACATGTCGTACTTTAATGCGCCCTCTCTTTTGGGGCATTCGTTGAGACCATCCCATAGTGAAAAGACAGAATAAAGACTTTAGATAGACAGTAAAGAACAAAGCTATCTGTCACAAGAAGGGAACGTTAAGATGTCATATTTAAACACAGTAACAATGTCTTAACACATTGAAGAGCCCACAACACTTATCAAGTGCAGGGGTACGCCTAACAACCATATTGATAGCCACAATCGTACATTTAACAACCCACACCCCACGCTAATCAATCAGACAACTGAACCAGTATGATAGGCTTCTCTTGTTGTTGTTGTTGTTGTTGTTGTTGTTGTTGCCGATCCCGTGTGTCCTTTCCCATGGGGTCCCTGTGAAATGGATGTGCTCTAACAATGCTGGAGGCTCTGCGCTAATCATAGGTGTAACTTTCCCTCTGTCTGTTTGTTGTCATAAAGATGATGTTTACACCTGCTTAATCGCCACATGGTGTAGCTAACGTTTTTATTTGTCTTGTTTATCTATTCCTTATTTCAAGCACCAACTGGCCCATACTAGAAACATACATAGCAACAATGAAAAACATAAGAAAACATCTGAGTACTGTAGAGGTGGCAAATACAAGCCGAGATGGGACAAAGTCCTTAGCCTTAGCCTAGGCTGTAAAAATTACAGATGCATGTTATGTAAAGCCCCTGTCACACTTGTTCGTATATACAAGCCCGCATGATTTGCGTATTAACATGATTTTGGTTCAGGTTAAGTTTGCAGCCGAAGAAGTAATATCTTTGGTTTGATAACTAGACTGCTCAACGGTGAGTCAAAGTAGAAAACAACTTCCTCCACGCAAAATTTACTTAAACCAAAAAAAATGTTACTGCGGAACTCATGCGTACTTGAATATACGCACAAGTGTGACAGGGCCCTAAGACCGGGTTGAGCGGAAGGTGTGTTAAGTTTCTTCATGTGACTGGCGCCTGGAGCGACCTGATTCTTCCCGCACAGATCATTACAGGTCATTACAGGTTGTCAGGTCGTTTGTTCCGATAATCACTCACTCAGCCAGACCCACCGGGAGTCGTTCATCAGCCGCTGTGTGGCATGGCCCGGGGCTGGCTGTTAGTGTGTTTAGGTAATCTCCGAGTAGAGACAGGGTCCGGCTCGTTTTGCACACGTGCAATTTGTATGTCTTTCTTTCTTTCTTTCTTCCTAGGGTGAGGATAGCCTTTACCTAGAAGTAAGCTGGACTCTAGGAGTAAGCTGGAGTAAAGTACCTGCTAGGGTCGCAAACTGTACTTCATGGATAGCTAACTTCTCTGGTATGTTATCTGTCTATTTGGCAAATTTCTACTATTTTTCCAGCCACCTGTGGAGCCTGGTAGAGAGTCTAGGCGAGAAGAACAATATGAAAACCCCTACCATCAGAAGGTACAATATATCTGTTTGGATGTATCTTGTCAGGGTAGCGAAATTATGTACCCTTGTTGGAATAGTGTTAGTAAGTATTAGTATTGAAGTAATTGATCTGGATCAACAGACTGACAAAAGTGCCAGACTAGAACGTTACCGTACTCCAAACCCGCGCGCTTGGTCATAAGGTGTAAACAGTGTCAGGTACACAGCATAGCGTGTTGTGTCAACCGATCGGCCACATGGTATGGCGGAGTAACAATCTTGTGGCATTTACATGTAGCAATACGGTGTACGCTTGAAATGCCATCTGCTATGACTCGGTAGCAGCAGTACCTTAATACAGTAGCGCTATCGAAACTCCTGTTAGAGGAAACTGAGAAACAGAAAGACCGATATTCTTCTAGACATTTTTTTCCCCGATTTAGTCTTTTTTGAATAGATGTTTTGCGAGTTTTTCTGATACGTCTTCTGTGTGCTTCAACTGTGTGAAATAGGTAACTTAGTATGTAAGCCTGTTGCGATGTCTGGTATGCATGAATTAAGTGTGTATTCAGTCCTACCGATTGACGGTAGGACTGTAGATGTGATATAATCACTGTCTAATCGAGCGGAAAATGCTCACATGAGTCACGCGACGATCGGAGGCACCATGTCTGAGGAGAAACACTCCGTTTCTCATTTTCACTACAAACTGAAGAAAAATCACCAAAATTGAAAATGAAATGTACACACAAACAATCAGTGTTTACCGAAACAAATACAAAATTGTGCCAACCGTCAGTTCGGTTTATGTACAAAACTCTCAACCATCCATAATTCCTTTGTGCGCCGTCAAAAAGCATTCATGCAATTTGTCTGCCCCTCAGAGGTCTGCAGAGGTTCGTTTCAAACATGGCGTCGTCACCATGGTAACCGGGACGCCTGGTGACGTCACGTACACCATGCCGTGCAGACTTCGGCGGCGGCTAAATCTCAAGGAACAATCGAACCAAAAGCACTGATTCTTTTTCATGAATATCATAATGAATACCATAGCGACCGAGTAAGAACGGAAAGCTAAGATGTTCGACATGTTCGAGATGTTATAATTACATTTCACCGCCTGAACCATTACATGGTTTACTATCCTTAACCTGACCGACGTGTTTAACCTCGGCCCTGCTGTCTGAGCTCTTGTTTTGGCAACCGGGAACTAATGGAACGAAAATCACATTTCTCACACGTCTCCTCTGATCGGCTTGTTTTGAAAACTGCGGTTTGGACGGACCAGCATTCTTCCGCGCCAATGTCATTATCACAGACGGCTGACTCTGGCATTCTGACATTGGCCTTGTGTTGTTCGTGCATGCGGGGGCGTACGGCTGTCCTCTGCGTCCATTGTTCCCAGTGTCACGACGCCGAGAAACGCTTTTAGAAGACGCGTGACAGAAGAAACGTTGCATAACTGTACTTCCTGTCACTTACACTGTGGAAATGTTGTGGAATATCACTGGAGTCGTCTCCGCGAGTAAGCAAATAGACAGCAGAAATCGACCAATGAAAGATGAGATCCAAGGACATGACAGAGAAATGTTGTTCCTCATATCAAAATTAGGTACAAACATGCAATAAATTATAAGAATATAAAAGGACTACTGCAAGTTCAGCTATCTATGAAAAATAAGCGCTGAAATGTATCTATCAGATCTTAAGAAAACAAATATCTTGCTTTCATTGTACGGCGCAACGCCACTATTGCCCTTTCCATATCTCTGTCGGGCTTCAAGATTTTCAAATTTCGCATGGTCTCACCATTCGCCTCTAGCCTAAAGTCCAGTCTTGTCAGCTTCAGTGCGCTTCCAACAGTCGCCACTCAGGTTTCTTATAAGCTAAGAAGACTGATCTCCAGACTAGGTGCCTCCCTTCGCCCTCATCCAGGTGCTCGGCGACAACAGCGCCACCGCTTGACTGAACGCCGAACTGCAGTAAACTCTGACATTTCACGCCTTGCAACCTTCCCGAAAAGATGACGCGTTTGCTGTGGCTTGTTGGTGCGATTTCACGGTGTATGACGGCACGACTTTCACCCTGACTTGATCCGTGTTGTTGTCGCTACTGATACAGTTACCGAGACCTCCCCCACCATATGGGCGGGCTCAACACCTGCCCTGTCCCGCCTATAAAAATATCCGGGTCGGTGGGAACCTGGCCGTGTTTGGGATTCCGTAAACATGCCGGAAAATTGTTCAGGTAACTGTATCCGCGTGGCTGCCATTCCACCCCGTCACTGCTGCCGCGCGCGTTAATTGCTCCGTCTAGTTTGGCATGACGATATATAGTAGCGACTAACAATTACTACTGGATGAACGACATGAATCAATTAACTTTACCAGGAATCTAGAACATTCGAAATATGTTATATTACACCTAGAACTAACGTCCGCTATGCATTTAACCTTTGGGTTACATAGATCTATGATCTCTCAAACACACTGTTTTTCGACATGGGGGATATATGTAGCCTGGGAAATATATGTTGATGTTACATTGTAGAGTAGAACACATTATCATCGCTATTACCATCGCAAGTTTTCGTCAGATAGCTTTATCAATAGATTCGTATTAACCGGCAGATATGTAGAGCTTTTGTGTGAATTCTTCTTAGATGTAACATACATGACAATCTTTATTGACAAACAAAAGTACAGCGACTTTCGTATATAACCAGCTGTTTTAAAATACCTGAACAGCGGACGTTTTACGCCGAAGAGTGATCGATATGCTGAAGTGCGTTCTGCACAGAGAACACCTGTTTCCCTGTCGATTATGAAGTCGGTTCCAAGTTCATTTCCTACCCTTGAACGTGGGAACATTTTCACAATGTCTCGCAAGGTAACAAATCACAGCCAAGGCCCGACAATTATGCGACGTGTTCTTTCTGTACGTGAAGTTTATATTTGCACAGTACGTTCAACATAATAGGCGGGTGATGGCGAGTATAGCTGCAATATTTCATCTTAGGTTGGGCAATTTAACGGGATTGTTTCCGCATCAAATAATTTGTAGTAATTTTTTTTATATTCCTTTTGCAAATTGAAATAAATAAACCGGACCAACTTGTTAGTAATCGGAATCGACGTCTAGGTATTCAGGGGAATCATCGTTGCGTTCAACTAGCTATAGATGTTGTTGTAATGAAAGTATATAACTGCTCAATTTTCAGGTATATACTATATTGACTGGCACCCCTTCACCCAGAAATAACAGCATGGTAGAAAAGGCTTAATTTTCCGGTTGCCAGTATGCTAGTTTGTTTCTTCGTGTTGATTTTATACTCTGACAAATCATTTACCCTATCTGGCCAAGTTTTACTCCCTTTTTCTTTTCATTCAAACCAAATGAGGGTGGTGTTGTGACAGTTGGTTTGAGAGGAGTCCGTCCGTAGAAGAGACAGCAAACGTCACCATGGCAGGGCCGGGGACAAAGGGGCGGGAGGGACCGCTCTGTCGTACAACATGACACAACTATGTCAAACACGCCGGCCGCAGTCTGCTTGTTTTCATAGGTGTTGGCGGCGATTATCCCACTCAAGCTCCGGCCTGAACATTAAGTCGGGTCGTTTCTTTCTCCTCCATCTCGCGGTGTATTTGCGGCTTGATGCCGGGAGAAAAGAGTCTATTCAGGGTCTCATTCGCGGCTCCATTGTGCGAGGTTCTGAAGACGAGGTCACTTGAGTTTGCGCTGAGTCCATATTTAACAGAAAAGTCCCCGGCTCTGTGCAGCCCCTTTGTTGATCAGTAGCCCCTGACGACTACTTCTCCCTCTGTGTTTTCAGGGCCGGTCGCGGAGCGTGAAGCGGAGAGCTACAGTCTGAATGCCGCTGATCGATAACAACTGACGACCCCGCGACGTGGAGGGGGCCAACTCCACCTACGTCATCAGCGGGGAGGGTTGTCTCCCGTCTCCATGGCAACGGAACGACGCCAGGAGTTCTAATTTGGAAGACGTAAACACCGGGGGTGATCGGAAGGCCGAGAGGGTTTAATCAGTGACGGTCGCGGGTCCGTTATGCTCGCCCCGCCGGTCGACCGACCGCCGACCGCTCAGCCCGAAGGACTTCTCCCGGTTCCCGGTTGTTGTTATCGCGGGGTGGGAAACTGGATACAGGCTTTAGACTGTGTGTTGTTGGAGTGTTTACCGAGCCCCTCATGGCAGCGGGGATCTGCTGAGAGCAAGGTGTGTTTGCCTGCCAACTTGAGACGCTTCGGACCGGGGCTGGTTCCCTGGGATTACTGAGCAGCAGGGGAATTAAGGTTCCGTCAGGGAGACAGGCCGGCCGGAGAGGAAACGGCGGGCAGGCGGATTCTAGAAATTAAAGATGATGATGGCAACAACGTTAGAACAGAACCCGGAATTACTGAACCAGTACGAGGAGAACTATGAGTCGTCCAAGGTGGTGCAGATTCTGCGGTTCCTGAAGGACCAGGAGAGGTACACGGCGGAGCGGCGGGCGCAGGCAGCCCGGCCCCCCGCCTACGTCCGCCTGGACGAGCGGACCGAGCAGGAGAGGCGGCGGGACGGGTTCAGGCCCCGGACGGCCGACTCAGCCATGTTCGCCCCGAACTACAGGCCTCCCCGCGGTCGGTCCTCCGAGAGGACGGGCACGGAGAGCCCCGCGCTCAGCAAGGCGAGGACGGGCGCGCTGACCGTGAGTAAGATCCGCGGCGCCGCCAACCCGGGCCGCCCCAAGCTGTCCAGGACGCCCCGAGAACAGCTGGACTTCTCCCCGGTCCGGGAAAATTCCAGGACGAGCATCGCCGTGCGTCCTGCCACGCAACAGGCAAACCGCGTGTACAGAAACGACTTGAGAACCAGGCTGTACAGCCACCCCCCTCCCACCAGGCACGAGCTCATGAAGGACAAGCACGTTCTAGAGAAGAGGCAATCTTTACTCAATAGACCCAAAATGACCCTAGACGGTGGAGGTGGGGAATTATCAAGACATGACAGTAACGGTAACGCCATAGTGCAGTACGACAATAACGTAGTGAGCGTGCGACTGTCGCGGAGCACGGCCCGACTGGAGCACGACTCTCGGTGCGGTGTGGAGGAGGCGGCGGGGAACGGTGCCCGCGACGTGCGGTCCAACACCAAGTCGGACTCCGCCGGCACCGGGCTCAGGACTCTCTCGGCGTCCACCGAGTTCAGCGCCGACCCTGCCGCCGCGGTCTCGAACAGAAAAGGGCCCATCTCTATAGACGACAGGCCCGGGGGCGAGCGGAGCCCTGTCCGCAGCCCCGACAGAACTCTAGTCGGCGCGAACGCTGGCCTGGCGCCGCGGAAGCCGCTGCAGTTCGCCGGCACGGACTCCTCGGGGTCGGGCGGGGGCAGGGTGGACGTGTACCACCTGCCCCGCCTCGGCCACGGCGTCACCATGGGCGGGGAACGGGCCCAGCCCCCGCCGCTACCCTACCTGGTGGAGACCAACTCGCTGTCCTAGCATCGTGCGTTACCATGACAACGGAACGGTTTCCACGACAACGGAACGTCGATGACAGACGCGGACGACGCACAACAATGTTGCTTTTGGTAGGACATGTGAACATCATTACCTCAGATTGACCAGGAACTCGGTCTGAAATGTATTAATAACTTTGACAACGTGAATGTTGCGTGGTTAACACTGGCCACTTTGAATCTGGAAAGACACCACAACTTTGGAATAACAAAAATACACTTAAAGTGAAATATCTCCAAGACTAAATAGGCTGCGATAGGATTAAAGACACCGATGTTTAAAAGAAAATAGCTCTTCAACTTGACATTGCTGTGCATCACGTAGCAAGTTGAACTGCCGGGCTTCCGTTTTGGCACCCTTCACATTTGAAAAATGAAAAATGGCTTTCTAACCTCAAAGTGACCGGTGTTAGGCTGTACCACGTGAACCGACCGAGTGACAATTAGTCGGTTTTGGTACACAGGGGATCAGAATAGCAGCAACGCCAGGAAACAGCCCAGCTTCTGCCCTGTGTGCTGCAGGGACATTCCCGCGCAATGTGGAGGCACAGACATGTCTAGTAGCGCTGTTGGTCTGTTCTCCACTTGAACTTTGCTCGCAGGACCGGCATTATTGCCTCTACATATTAATGTGCAGTAAGACTTCCCTTCGACTAGACGGCGACCGCTGAGCGACCGTACAGCGACCAACATTGGGCCTGTGTGACCCTTGGTTTTATAATTGGAATATGAATTGGAATTGGAATGATACTGATACAAAAAGTATGACTTAAAAAACCACAAAACACACAAAACGTCAAAAGAATTCGTTATCTTTCTATGAAATTCGTTGAGCGATTTGTGAAATTTTGTGTCGCATCGCGGTCGCAGTCTCCAGTGGAAGGTGGTGTAATAGGGTCAGGTTAGTAACCACGGCATTTCTGTCACGGCCAAACTAGTATTGAACCGAGCGAGAAGAATGAGAATAACGTGTCAGAATACAATATTTATAAAGAGAGATGACATGTACGCAATGTTGCTTCCTATGTTGTCGATAAGTTTAGCAGGCCGCTCCTGTCTTCTAATGTTGATTTCTATGAGGATATTTGCCGATATTTTCCTCCGTGAGATCACATAGCTCCGCCATACGTGTGAGGGAGACGGATCGGTCCATGACAGGACGCTGCCGTGTCACTTCGTCATTTGTGCGCGGTGACCAAAAATGACATTAAAAATTCATGTCCCTGAGCGCCTGTGTCCTGTCGTAACTCGGTGTGCCGGTATGGAGATAGCGTGACTGTGTGAGAACAAAAACGGTTAGCCTGTTCTAACTGTATAATACACTGGTGCCGACTTATTACTCAGGCAAAACAGTAACAAACATCGTACTAAATCGTTCTGTTATTGTCGTCCGACTTATGTGACAGCCTGCGACATGCCATGTTTTATTTATGAACCCATTACATAAATAGATACAATAGTGACGCAGTGGAGTTAATCAAACTGCGTCATTGTGGAGACGGAATGAAAAGTGAACCGTCATCGGTGATGTATTGATGTCGACACGTGACGTTTAGAGACTTCACAACGGTAGTTTGCCCTAACAAAACCTAGGAGAAAGGAGGGGTAATTTCTGCGCAAAGCCGATTTTGAAAGATAGTCATGACTTCCACAAGGGTCTTGGAATAGAACTTTATTGTTTATCAATGTAAAAGTAAACTACATTTTAACCACCCAAAAATTCTTCCTAGTATGTTTTTCACAGATGCAAATCTAACATTTTTTTTTCAAGATTCCATCTTATCAAAGGTATAAACCAATCAAGGATCATTTCTTAAGATCCAAGAACTGTTGTATGATCTTAAAGTCCCAAGACGGAAAACTAAGAATCCGCAGACTGTTACAGAAATATTAGCAGTTTTCCAGGTGTATTTTGATTGACACATGCACATCACTTGAGATATCCATCTTACAATTTACGCTACTTGACAAGAATGCCTGCTGAGTCAGCCTCTAACAACGATAACTTGCAAGATTCGTATCTTTCTTTAAGTCCCGTGTTTTGGTTGACAAATATGCGGCGATTAAAATCAACCCATGGCACCATTTACACGCCAACAGATCCACGCAGAATATGACACCTGATGAGTTTGTGTACCGCAAAATTCTCCGGTCGTCACCGCGACAGCTGAGAGTTTGTTTTGATCTAATCCTGTGTTTCTCATAGTTTCCTCTGGTCTCAGTCTTTTAGCCTCTACCAGCTGCAGGCTCCACAGGTGGCTAGAAAAATAGTAGAAATTATACAAATAGACAGATATACTCAAGAGGAGTTAGCTGGCCAGGGAGTACAGTTTGCGGCCTGTACTCCCTGGCCAACTAACTCTTCTGGTGTATATCTCTCTATTTGTATAATTTCTACTATTTCTCTAGCGACCTGTGGAGCCTGGTAGAGGCTATCGGTTTTTGTCTTCGCGGTGAAAATTTGTCTTTCATACGGCGGGAGCTCGCAGGGCATCGCCCGACCCCCTGAACCGAAAAGTACGCACGTTAAATGTCAGAGGGTACGAGGAGGGCACCGACTCACACAGACGCGCATTCATCAACAGGGGAACGTCACAGACTGACCCGGGGGTAGAGGAGACAGTCACAAGACACGCTGCTCATATGACGTCTTGAAAATTCAAATTTCTAGAATTCATTATGGTGGTAGTTGCTAATAAAACCATGTCAACTTATAACAAACGAGGAAACATTTTTTCCATTGTGCAGGTATAGATTCAATGCTGTCAATATAGTAACGCATGAGTCTGCTTCGAGTCTGAATAGAAAACGTTACAACAGATAGACATCTACTTGCAGGCCATGTTGAAGATATATTATAATAGTTCATGTGTTTAGGGTTAGCGTGGTATTGTTTGGATACACTATAGTCTCCGCTAGACGTCTGTGGCACCTGAAAACAGTTTGAAATGTGGTAAAATGTGCTGTTTAACCTGTCAGAGCCGCCATGCGACCAAAGAAGGTCACATGGGTAAATTCCTGGCTTCTGTTCCTAATCCAGCAAGATAGTCTGGTGCGGATACACGAACAACGATATCCCAACCACCTTCAACCCCTTGATGAAATTGTTTGAATGATAGAACGACGACCGCCGCAATGCTAGAGCCGCGCCACTTTGCCGTTTGTTGAGGCGTTTTTATCTTTATTGACAATCTCAGCTGCGGTATTTCAAAATCGATGCAGGTCAACTTCAAGACATTATTCAAGTCGACACGAGGCTGCGATATGAAGCTCTTGAAGACGAGTGTCTGAAGAGCGCGGGGCTGTGTTACCTTCTTAAGAATGTTTTTCTTCTTCACGACAATGTTTCTATGTACGCAGCGTCTTTCAAGTGTGCAGTTGAGAGCGCAGTCAAGCGGACAGGCTCAAATATTTGTAGAGGATTACCGGGGGGTTGTTGGTTGGTCGGGCGGGGGCGGAGAGACCTCGGCCCGAGGCGAGCACCCGGCACGCTCCGTGACTACCCCGGCGGTGCGAGGAATGTCCGCGGCGATGCGGCGTGTGGTCGTCTCGGGTCTCCCGTTTCAGGTGAAACATACCTGTTTCCGGAAGCGTCAGGTGTGCCGTGACGAGAGACGGCTGATGAGTAACAGAAGTTAAACACACCTGTCACAATAGTCTTACCTCCAAAAACATTTCTTCCTTCATCTTCTTCTGGATCATAAACATAAGTACGGAGCCAAAGTGGCGGCGTACTTATTTTGACGACAACACTTTAGTTTAATATAAATGCCAAGGCATAAATAGATACCAAATTATGACTAAATACAAGAACATACGGTACTCATAGATTTAACACAATGTACAAAAAGAATGGGAATTTTACAAGCGCAGGTCAACCCAAAGTTAAAGTCAATAACAGGACACGTTACAAAGGTGAATAAAGCTTTAAAACGTTTCTAGATATAAACGTATTAATTGACAGTCAATCCTGTAAATAAAGTCTTTGCAAACATTTATCCAGGAAAGCGTCTTGACAAATAATTCTGTGTAATGATTAGTAATTAGCGATGATTAGCAAACATGTCACAGCAGCTCTACACCAATTGTTCGACATGATGGATAACGCTCTGTCCATATTTATCGAGGAAAATGTCTCAACAAAACTGTGTACCAATCAACACAATCAAAAACGATTCTTCCACAAACACGTCACAGTATACAGCTACTTCCCTTAAAACCTCAGACGTTTTTAAACACGAAACCTATCAAGCTAATTGTAGATCGTTTGAGACGATATTCGTTGTATCGTGTTCTGGACAAGGGTTCTCGTATCACGGTGTTCATCAAGGAAGCGACTTGGCAATACTGTGCAATGATTAACGAAAGAAAAAACAACCCTATCACAAACACGTCACAGTGCCGTTACTTCCTCAAAACCTCAAATGTTTTCGAACACTATACATCGGGAGTGAAGCAAACGGGGTGTCACGTTCTGGGCAAAGAGTTCTCACATGACTATCGAAGAAAAAGTCCTGTCAAAACATGTTGCCTGGTGGACATGTAGTTAAGCCTCGAAGTTATATAGCCGCACGCACATATAGTTGCCTTCTCCAAACTAGCACGTTTATTTAGTACTATAGTCACTTCAACAGATAACACTTAATGAAATGCCAATGTTTATTTTCTGACGGACCATTTTCAAAAAAAAATGTTTACCGTTTGTAAGTCATATTGATGCCCACGATTGAACATTTCCTTGGTGAACAACAATAACAAACACGGTCGGATGTTTCACGCACCGTTAGAACGTTATCGGCGCTGTTAGTAACTCCATCTAGACGATACTGCGCTGAGAACAATACCTGAAAAAGGTGACCCTCATAGTTATTGTCCCCGTAAGTACGGCACTCGTACAACAGAATTGGAGCGCGACCCCTCCCAGTAATGAATGTGTGGTGGGAATGGTTCGGCAGTTAGGTTAATTAGGGCTCTTGTCCTTATGTTGTTGCCTACGTGAAAAGGAAGGTATTGTTTTAGGTCTGTGTGTGCGCGTTTGTGTGTTTGTTTGTATTGGTGTGTGTCCACAATTCGTTGAATATTGTAGAGTGACAGGATGTGATGCTGAAGATGGTGTAAGCGGAGACTGACAGGATGGGAGGGTTGGCTCGGCCTGGGCCCAAAGTCGGAAAACGAATAGAGATAATGAGCAAGAAGGTCACAATGATGAATAAAGCAAGAAATTTGTAATAACTCAAAGAGGTATGAGATCTGCGATTTCTTAATTTTTTGGTCCCGTTCTTTTTAAAGTAACGTTTAGAACACATTGAGGCCGGACTAAAATGGTCGAGTCGAGTGGGTACGCGCAACAATATAAAATACTTGATAAACTTGAAGTTTTAGATTCCTATCTCACTATGGACATCAATCAAGTTTCAATCGATCGTGTTTTCATTTCCGTTCAACGTAAAATAAAAGCTATCATTTGTTTGTTTCTTTACTTACATCTCCATATGTGCTTTAAATTTGATCAATTCTGTTCCTCCTGAAGTCTGAATGGCCATCTTACAAACGTAACCTTGTACAAGAAAACATATGTTACATTTCGCGGTAACAGCATCTCGACTCGCCAGAATCGTACATTGTTTCCTCACCAAGTGGAACAAGACGAAAGTGGACCACTTCGACTTGTTTTCATTCCTTAAGTTGAATGTGAGGGAAGCAGACCACTTCACCTAGGTGGGCTGCCGAACAATGATGTGATGACGTCACAGTAATCAGCCACGGTGCCGTAGCGATGGAGGACCCTCTGGATTGTCCATATCCATCCGCGATTGGGGTCGGGTTACCCACAAAAACACTCGTTCTGTGAATGGGAGGGTCGAGGGCGGCGCTGAGATGCCATTTCAGTTCCAAGTGCGGTATCGACAGGACACCACACACCGTGGCAGCAGCTACGGAAGAGTAGTCTCTACCAGACTAACTACGCCGGCTATAGGGAGAATATTTGCCAGGGTTTCACTTGCAGGCTCAGAATGGACCCTCTCGCCGTAGCCGACTCCCTTAGCATACTATTCACTCTATTTGGCCGATTTCTACTATTTTCCCAGCCATCCGCGGGGCCTGGTATAGGCTAACGAAAGAGTAGTCTGGAGTCCAGGGCTTTAGCCCGCTTCGAAACGGTGGTGGCAGGGTAGCGATCGTTTGAAAAAATGCCGGATTCCAGGCTAACGGAATAGTTGTGTGTAGATTCAGAAATCTCGAAGCAGATGTAGGGTCAGGCTTGTTTTACACGTCTTTTTTTTCAGGCTTCTTGTTCGTAATCTTCAAACAGATGTCTGAGAGAAAGACTTTGCCGATACGCGTTTTCCGCTAATCTCCAAGCAGATGTAGGGAGACAGTTTGTCAGAGAAACGGGCAGCTAGGAAAACGTGACGATGTTGCCTTCTAAACTCTGCTTCGAGATTAGTCCTTCACCTCCAGTGAGTTAGAAAACGTTACAATCTTCCCCTCCGACATCTGCTAGGAGATTACATCTGTTTAGTGAACATTGACCCCGTACAAAACACACAACACTACACAATCAAAAACGACCAGAACTCTGCCAGATTACGCGTATCAAACAACCCGGCGCCACACGTCTGCTTGGAGATGACGCGGCATGCGGCCGGACATGCTGTTTGCTCGACCATTAGTGCTCGGATGGAATAGAACACTTCAGGCGTGCGGAAAGCAAAGTTTGCGGCAAACACGGAACGTGTTAGCGGGTTTACCGACTAAACTTTCCGCTCAATCCTTCAACCACCTCGGCAATCGGAAAGCTGAACACAGGCCGATGCAGTAACGTCCGATCACCGAGCTGAGAACTTTGGTCTCCAAACATATATTGGGTCGGAAAATCGTGATGTTGTAGAAAACGTCCGTAGAGCTTAGATAACGTTGGGGCCTTCCCCCCTTACATCTTTTCGGAGGTTAGCTATAGATAGCGTAGAATTCCAGCTGACTTTTTACAACATCAAAAATTCAGCACAACGTTTGTTTGGACATTTGTGTCCTGGTCAGGGCATGCTATTCCTGTACAGTCACTATGGCGCGTACCTGTGACAAAGCAAATACGATCCACTTCCTTCAATTTCACACAGTTTAAACCCTTGTAAAAAAAGTTCCAACAGGACTTAACGTTACATGTTATCCCGAGTTGGCAAACGCGTTAACAATCTTTGTCTTTTCTTTAAACATGTAAATACGATCCTTGCCCATAGGACATATTTTTCCTTTTCTTTGTACTGTCAAAGTCTGACGTCACATCTGTATGCTGCCATGTTTACGAAGGTCTTAACTCCCCCTAATCCTGTACACACGATTCCGATGAAGTCACTATCTCGTTTACCTGCCACAAAGCTCGTACAATCTCATTCTGTACCCTTTTTCTCCAGTTTAAGCACTTGTAAACAAATCCAGACCAGGACTTGTGTGTTTTCTGCATTGGCAAACTGCTTTAAGAATCTTAATCCTAATCCTGGACCCACGATTCCCACCCATAAGACACGTCCCTTTCATGCTCTACAGGTGATGACTCGTTTACCTGCCGCAAAGCTCGTACGACCTGTCCCCTTTTCTCCGGTTTAAGCACTTGTAAACACATCCCAGTGGGCCGACTTGTTTGTTTCACAAACTGCTCTAAGAATCTTTTTACTAATTCTGTACTCAGAATTCCCGCCCATAAGACACGTCCCTTTCATGCTTTACGGGTGACGACTCGTTTACCTGCCGCAAAGCTCGTACGACCTGTCCCCCTGTCTCCGGTTTAAACACTTGTAAACACATCCCAGCGGGACTTGTTTGTTTGACAAACTGCTCTAAGAATCTTTTTACTAATCCCGTATCCAAAATTCCCGCCCATAAGACACGTCTCTTTCATGCTCTACCGGTGATGACTAAGTCTGTTTTGCTGCTGATATACAGAACCAACATTGACGATCAATCATGTGAGGGATGAGCCTCACGACAGGACGGCAGGGATGACGGAGATAACGAGGCTGTCGGCACATCCCTCTGTTTGCGTTGAGGACTCGATTGCTTCCACTCGCAGATACGTGTGACGGGTACGTGCCGCTCCGAGGAAACAGCGTTATCTGTATCTGTTCTGTATGGCCGTTTGATTTAACACACAGGCCTCTCATTGGTCACGCGGCATCTGCTGGTTAAGCTTCGGAAGACCTATCACACCTGACCTTTGCAGTTCGTACACCTAACTCACACCTAACTCCAGGCCATCTAGAGAGAATGTCCTACTATACTACATGGTAACAAAGAGTGGAACTAAAATATTTCTTTGAAAAAAATAATTTTGGAACACTCAATTAATCCTAAATACTTTCCAAGAGGTTTTACTACAGCTGTACGTGCAGTTTTCGCTGTTTCTCTGTGTGTTTCTGTGCTGGGATTAGACACTTATTATCTTCATGAAAAATTGAGATATAGTTTTGGGTGTGTCTGTCTGTCTGTCTGTCTGTCTGTCTGTCTGTATGTATGTATGTATGTATGTTTGTGTTCCGCACTACTGTAGTCAGCATAACTAAAGAACCTCTTGATGGATTACGATAATATTTGGTATGTGGGCAGGTGTTGTGAAGCCGAGGTTCAAGGTCGATTTTGGCCCCCCTGGTATGTGACCTTGTTTCTATAGTAGTTGGTACGTCCAATATTTTGTTTGCCGTTTTGTACATCACGCGTACGCTTCAGATTTTCCCTCATGTCCGATCACTAACAGCGTTATCTCTGCAACCAGGAACGGATTTGTTGATACGACGGTTGTGTGCTCGTCTTTTGTCCATTTTGATCCGAGTCATCGCGTTTACATAAGATAAGATAAGACGACGACAAAGTACGGTTTGACAAGTCTTGATGCTATTGGCAGTACTGCTGTGGGCTGAAGGAAATGGATGAAGGAGATCCCATCACTAAGACCAAGGAACCCTCTTGCTAAGTAAAAAAAAATGCCCTTCTGTATTTCATGTTCTTTACTTCCGTATTTAATCTTAACAGTCAGATTTGTTCTTAGTTTCTGAAGGTATTAGTACTTGATTAAATGGGAAAGTAGACCAGGTAAGTTGACCGGCCCTGTTAAGATAGTGCCCTCATTTCTTTACCCCTTCCCTTGCGGTTCCAATTCTATCAAATGATATGTATCAGTCTATCTTTAGAAAGTAATATCCTTAAGACGCCATATGGGAGTTTCCTGACAAGAATGTATGCGGTACATTTTCTGTCCTAACATGTTAACTTAGCATGTCAAAATGACCGTTGTTCAATTATGTACCTTTGAATATAGTCCCAGACACAAATGTAGGACATTCCCACGTCTTTGCTCCCAACTACTCCCCAACCAAGGTTGGTGATGGGTTTTGAGAAGCCTGGAATCTATCCTATTCTGGCTCTTCTAATAGCATCCAATCAGAATGTGACTTCCTGACTATGATTTTTTTAGAATTTATAGTGGGCTGGCGCAGACGACTTGTAAAGATTAATAGACAACCAAGCCAACCATCTCCCAACCACAGATGACGTTGCTCATGAACAACACCCAACCAACTGTCCAGGGAAGGTCGGGAGGCCATGATCGGCATCTATGACAGGAGCTTAACTTCTAACCATGGTCTTGAGAAGGTTGGGATGCCATGGTCGGCTATGTGTGACAGGGGCCGCTTATTCAAAAAGTATTGATAAAAGGGCATAAAAGGGCATGACAGTCGGGCGCCCCCCTCCCCATCCTGAGACCGCGCCAGCTGCCTCGGCGCTCCGGACGCCCCGGATTCCTGCCCAGCTGGCGCTTCACCCAGCGACATGTAACATTTGTCGGGACACCGGCTCAGCGGCCCCCTCCTATCTCACTCCCGGCAGCGGGAACAAACTCATAACGCAAGACAGGTAGCAGATATGGGCCGATGTTGTTGACCAAAGCAAAGGTCATTCACCTGTCTACGCGCGGAACAATGAGCGCCGTGTGCGGACTTTTACCTGCGTGTTTGTGTTGGAGTTATGCTGAAGTGGCTGGTGTGTGATGGGAAAGCTTACCGGGATTTCCGCACAAGTTGTATATATTCTAAAGTCCGGTAGGTAGGACGGGGGCGGAATACCCGTTCACATTATTGAGATACGTTATAAAGGTTTGACATCCAAGTAATAAGATACGCCCAAAAAATAGTTAATCATTGATAAAATTTTTAAACTAGAAAATTTTAGTTGCCAGTTGCTTGAGTAACTGTTTTTGCCGTATCATTGTGATACGTACGTGTTCAAAGTCACGTCAAACGTATACAAGCATCTCTACAAGCATGTACTTCAGTTTGCCGTAGGAAACCTCATTGTAGTAACGTTTTACATTTATCACTCTCTAACGTCCAGTAGATAGCTTTGGCTTGAAATTGGTTCAATCGAGCTTAACTTCCCGCTTTACATGTACATTTCAACATGTTTCTCT